>NC_092857.1:47274306-47468457 GCF_039878825.1 Excalfactoria chinensis
ATTCCCTTTCACAACACTTTGACTGTAAAATTGAAGGAGAAAACAAACGTAATTGCAAACGTGTTCAATAATTACTACTTAAAAAAGATGAGCATATCTGTGTTTTATCAAGTGCATTCCTTCACACTCACTCCTATAAAAATGAAAGGATTACTCTTGTGTTAAATTTATTATTAGGTCATAACCTGGCAGACAACCTGTTAGGAAATGACTGCCTGATAGAAGTAAAAACACATTTTAAATCCACTTTAGTGAAACCTACACATATGAATAATCTGTAGGAAAACTGTAATTGCTATATTTTTGTGAAACAGGCATTCCTTTGCAAGCCTCAAAGAAGACAATAACAAGAATCTGAAAATGATAAAGCTCAGAAAAAATAATAATATTGAATATAACTGTTCCTGAAACATGGTGAACCAGAGGATGAAAGCATATATGTATATTATCTCTTTCTATTATCCTGATGCAAGAAGAAATGTCTCAAAACCATTTCTGAAAATATTAAAAAATAAGCCAGCTGAATGGAGCAGACAAAAATGTTAGAAGTACTTAGAGACAATAACTATTCTCACATTTCTTCAGTTCTAGATTTAAACAAAGAGCTAGAGAGAGTATGAAGCTGAAAGATGATTCATAAAATTATAATACAGAGAAAAAAAATCCATTTAATCTGGTACTCTCTTAGTCAAATATAATTTTTGGAATAGTTGTCGGTTTCCTGAAGTGACAAGGAATTAAATGCAAAACAAGTATTCTGAAACAATTTCCCATTCACACTGTTTATAATCATTACATAAGGTGTTATCCTGCAGATTAGGAGGAGACTCAAACAAAAACACCTTTCAAAGTGCTGAAAGCAGTGTAATTTGTTTCCTTAGGATTTTATTTTTAATTGCTGATACAAAGAAAAGGGATTAATTTGGTCAAGGAGAAACAAATACTTTTCTTTCCCCATAATTCATGAACTCACATAGCTATTTGGCACATACTGCTAAATTATCATTAGCATATTATAGTCAATGAGAGAAATCATAATTAGAAGTCATTCTTCATTTTTTCAGGGCAAAGATTTTTTTTTTTTTTCTCTTCTATTGACATAAGCCTTAATCATTCTTAAGTGTTTTTGAAACCTGACTACACTGTGCTCTGGGGGAAAATAATTTCGTGGAAGGAATACAGGACACACTATAAATCTTGGGCTGCATTTAACTGGTTTCTGTTTGTTTGTTTGTTTGTTTGTTTGTTTTGTTTTGTTTGTTTTGGTTTGGTTTGGTTTTTTTTGTTTTTGTTTGTTTGTTTGAATTCAAAAAATCTAGTTTGAAGGGGTGTTATACCTGCTGTTGTTAGAGTGTGTTTAGCAGTTCTGATTTCATCACCTCAAGAGGAACATAGAGGAGTCAGAGACTAAGTGCAGACAAAGGCACATGAAATTATCAGAATGATAGAGAAGCTGCTTGATGGTCAGTGGCTACAAATACTAGGACTTCAGGAGAATGCTGAGAAAGTATATGACTAATACTTACAAAGCGATCAAGGTGTTACATGAAGTGCTTGAATATACTGCAGTTCACCAGATTACACAATGCTGTAAGTAAGGGCATGCACTGAAACTCAGAGAAGAATGCTTTGAAAGACAAGAGGGTTTTGTTATGTTGTTTTGTTTTGTTTTGTTTTGTGGAGTACAGTAAAGTCTGAGAAATTGGTGCAGTGAGTTGAGGAGGCAGGCAATGTCAAGTTAGGTCAAAAAGGAGCAAAAACATGTGAAATGATAACTTCATGGACAATAGGTCCATAAAGAGATTCTGAAAGAAGATGCTGGTTAAGGTTCCCTAACGCCCATAAAATAGTGAATGGAGATGCTGTGGGAATGACAGGAGAATAGACATTTTAAAATGGCATTTTATCCTGCTGATGTTGGAAGCACAGTCTTAGGCTTCTGGCCATTTGTATGACTCCACAAAGCTCTAATGAAAGAACTAATGCTCTTGAACATTCTGTTTTGAGGATGTTTTGAGGTATCAGTCAAGAAGTATTCTGTGGTTTATTATTATTATTTTTTTTCATCCTGATATGATTGAGGTATAAAGGGCTTGAAAGCAGAAATAAAGTAGCTAAGAGTTAGCATTTTGCTAACCATGTTTTCTTGTTAAATTAAGCACTGGCAGTAACTGACAGTCAGTCTCTGAATCAATTTAGAGCACGTCCAGACATGCCTGCTTGTATAAGAATATGTGTTGATTGAATTTTCAAAAACTTTTTTTTGTGTTCAGTGATTTCAGAGATGTTATGTACAAACACTCATGTCAAATATTAAAGACTGAGTTGAGTTGTATGACCAAAACGATCATTAAAAACTGTGAACTTAAAAATGATGTATTTTTTCTTATGATATTCCTCATTTGTGTTTATATTTATTAGATTTATCTGATATTTTGAGAGATAGAAACAAATCCTATTTATAAATGAACAAAGGCTAAAGACATCTACTTGGATAGATACCTGTAAGTGCTCCAGTGTGCCATCTCCAAGACTTCTATCAGTACATAATTTCATTAGTGTAATTGGTTAACATCTGTGAAATAATGTGTGAATATTAGCATTCTTGAAGTTAGAGAATATTCTTCTTATCATTTCTGTCTTATTTCCCTAAAATATAGTTTTCTGTCTAGCACTATGGAAGTTAAATAAACATACAGCAGCAGTCTCATGGCTCTTTGCACTGTGATAAGAAGACTGCATTCCTTATCATATATCCGTGGCTTCCAGAATCCTTTTAAAAACTCCTTGTGAAGGACAGGCAGGAGTTCTGTGTTGCCCTCTGGATTTCTGATTTATAACACTGAAAAACACGGTAAAGCTACTTATTTCAGTGTGTACAAAGGCAATGCAAGTAGAATCAAAGGATATCCCAAGTTGGAAGGGACCCACAGGGATCAAGTCCAAACCCTTGCTCCACGTAAGACCCAAAATACAAACTGAGACAGTGCCTGAGAACGCTGTCCAAATGCACCTTGAGCTCTGTCATCCCGGGGCCATGCCCACAGCCCATTCCATTCCCACTGCCCTCTGGTGCAGACCCTTCCCCTGACCCCCAGCTGCCCCTCCCCTGACACAGCCCCATTCCGTTGCCTCAGGCCCTGTCGCTGTCAGGGTGCAGAGCACAGCACTGCCCTCTGCTCCCCGTGAGGAGCGGCTACAGCTGCCATGAAGGCTCCCTTCAGCCTGCTTTTGCTCTGCACTGAACAAAGGGATCTTAGCTGCCTCTTGCACATCTTGCCATCTAGACCCTCCACTCATTTTTGTATTTTTGTTTCCTTTTGGTGCTCTCTTGTCATTTGATGTCCAATGTACTGTGGACTTCATGGAGTAAGATGAATTAAATACATGTGATATGGCACATAATGATGGAGTAGCTGAGTCCTAGTGAGGAAGCAGAACATGCTTCAAGGTTAGATTCTGCCTTGATAAGGAAGTACTTAACCTTACCAGGCTGATTAATGTTACTAATCTCGGCAGATGTAAAAAAGATGGAAGCAAATCAGAAATTTGATGAATGGGGCCGGAATACAACCCTGTTTATCATCTTCAGTTCAACAGTTGACCCATTCCATAATGTGGGAATCACTGAAAATTTTCCAGTCAGTGTTGTATGCCACGCAGTATGCTTACATTGCTTACATGGATAACTTTTATGCTGAGTAGTTAGGATTTTGATTCAGAACTCCTTTGATATTGTTTTTAAAAACTGAAAATTGCACTGAAATCCTGGATTAACTGCAGATAGCTAATACAAGGAACAGTCTCTTCTGAGATGGCTTGTGGTCTAATGTTGATGACAAATTGTTCTCCTGAGTACATTACGAAGCTGTGAGTCATGAAAACTTTAAAGAGTGGAAAAGAGCTAATAGGGTCAATATATGGCCTTTATTTTAATGACAGTGGTGCTGTCACTCTTTAAAATCAGTGAAATACATATTGTAATTATGTGGCCAGATTGTAGTTAGTATCTGTTTTACTTTCCATATTTGTTTAAAAAAATACCATCCTACCTTCAGTATCAAGAAGTGAAGAGATTGAAATGCTTGTGATTATTTTGTCTGTAGTTTTTCTTTGAGATCATAAATATTTTCTAATAGGGGTAAATAACAATTAGTAATCCCTAATTTAAAAATATTTATTAAAATCATTTTCTTTCTATTTAACTGAATGGGAAGAAAACAGTCCTGTTACTGAAGAAATTTGACATCTACATATAGTTTTTCCCAGGGATTTAAGTTAAAGACACACACTTTGGAGTTCTTGCAAGAAACACCAGATTAAATATGGAGATTTATTCTATCCTCTTAAAATCCTGTTAATTTAACTTCTTTTTTTTAACTTCTTTAGACTGACATACTAAAAATGGCAGAAGGTTTTTGTGGGCATGACTGTGAATGAGATACTAATTTTGGCCTCAAGTCTGGCACTGAGACTGTTCTTTCAGAGCAGAATAGAAGCCATGATTGAGGAGTCATTTCATAGATCTGGAGGAACAGTGTCTGAAGAGTAGGCCACTTTCTCTCATCTACATACAAATTTATTTATTTATTTATTTTCAAAGAAAAGAATTTCTCCATGAAATTTGCACATCTGTTTGACAGATCAGGTACAGAGCAATGCTGGGTTAATGTAATACAACTGTTTTACCTATGATGCTCCACCCTTCCTTGAATGCGTATGCCCAAGTGTTCCTACCTGTTTCTTTTTTTCTTTCAAGCTTGCGTAGAATCTGGGATACAATAAAATAAACATGTCTTTTGTGATACACCAGCACAGAAAAACTATTTGAGTCAATGTGTTTATGCAGTACTTAATGCTGGTGTTTGCTTCTGTATAAGATGATGGTTAAATCCTGACTTGGAAATGCAGTGTGATGCAGAGAACATCTAAGCTATCACTGACAAAAGAGCATCAATGCATGGTGCAGCATACTGCAGGGAGAATGTGATTTTAGATCTCAGACTGAGTGTTTTTAGGAGAATTTCTAGCTCATGTCCAGCATTTCTATACCATTTTCATGTGTGGAGCTAAATTTCATTGTTAATTTAGGCTATTTCAACACCGCATTCCATTGAAGAATACAGACAAATAGCACAAACAGCCTTTTCCTCACATGGTACTTTTGAACATTATAAAATGTATTCTGTTCTAGTACAAATTGCATACGTTGTCCTGATAGAAATGTAAGGTTTCTTCTGGAATGTCAAGGATATTTATTTATTTATCTACCTATCTATTTATTTATTGTAGTTAGATGGAAATCATAGAATTGCAGGGGCTAGAAGGGACCTCAGAAGTTCACGGGCTTTATGAAGGTATTGAGTAAATAATGTGTAAGTGGGTTCGCATTTTTGTTATTACTACTGCATACTTTAATTTGTGGCTGGGAGACTATGCCTATCATACTTTCTCATGTTTTTCGTCTGATGTTTTCTTGATGCTGCAGAATTCTTGAGACCTCAACTTGTCTCTCTGATCATATTCTAAGGATGATTTTCTGATTCTTTGAACAGCAGTCAAAGACATTTTCTGAAACTTAAATTTTTGCATTGCATTATGAATCCTCTTAGGCAAAGTAAAGTTTTACAAGGTATTTGGAGAATTAAGTAGTCTGGCATTTCTGTCATTTTAATGCTTCAGCAAGTTTTAGCTCACACGGTTTTATCTGCAAGAATATTCAGCTGAGATCTAAAATGATTTACTGTTATAAGCATAATAATTTAAAGACTTCAACTGATTCTTGGGCTATGCATAATTCCCAGGTTCCTGGAGAACTGGTATTTCCATAGGCATCTCAGAATGTATCATTGCCTTTCAGACATCTTGCAGCTTTCTGGGGCTTTTTAATTCTAGAACAGTTCCTCTTGCTATCACATAGTCTCATGCTGAATATTTTATCTGGCTATTTATAACAACTTGCAGTCTAGTACCCATTTCTCTATAAATGACAGTTCCACTAGGAGGGATCCTGGAAGAGACTTTTAACAGCCTTTAGAGCCATAATCTGTTTCCTGCAGTAATTGTTAATACCTTTACAACTAGAGATACCAGCTAAGATTAGATCAACAGAAATAGTAATGGAGATGTAAAAATAAAAAGCAAAGTGAGGAGTTGGTCACAGTCTTGCTTTTATGACCTCATTTTGCAATTGGAGTTTTGTAAAATAGTTATAAGCAGTCTCAGCACTCAGGGATAAATGATTAAATATGAAGTGACTAACAAGCCACAATAGAGGCTAACATCTTATAAGCTGTTCCCTGGCTTCTAGAAAGGGAGTTTTGATGGGAAGAGTTTTAATAAAGAAATGCTTTCCAAGGAACAACTGCAGTTAGGAGATGGAGATTATATTTCAAACTGAGACTGGCAGCATTTTTATAGCTTTGGCAGCCATCTATCTAGAAGAGAGAAGAACCAAAAGCATCAAAATACCTTCTGACAGCCACTCAACTTGTAAAAAAAGTAAAAGTTTTCTGTCTTTTTTTCCTTTTTTTCTTTTTTTCTTTTTAAATGTTTAAGCAATAGAAATTAAATATACTTAAGTATTTGTTAGTATTACTTTTATTATGATGAAACCTTCTACACTGCTTTCTTAATGTCATGTAGGTATTACCTTGTATATTATATATTAGGTACTTTTTTTTTTTTTTTTTTTTTTTTTTTTTTTTTTTTTGTGGAATAGTTTTGTAATTTCAAATGTAAGACTATAATAAAGACAATACAACAGTCATAACAAGGTATGATTCAGGTATGATTCCAGGGCCTGATCTTACTGTTGGTTATTTACACGAATATGCTTCTTCTCACTTGTAGGAGAGGAACATGTTCTGTTGCTGATATTCAAAAGCATCACATAAACTTCAGTCTAGAGGCTGGATGGTCACATTCAGAGTGTTGCAGTTATTGACTCAATATCCAAGTGGAGATGGGTGATGAGTGGTGTTCCTCAAGGACTGATTCTTTTAACATCTTTGTAGGAGACATACACAGTGGGATCAAGAGCACTCTCAGCAGATTTGCAGGTGGCACTGAGCTGAGTGGTGCAGTTAACATGTGAGAGGGAAGGGATGCTATCAAGAGGACCTTAGACAGGCTTGGGAGGTGGGTGTGTTCCAACATCGTGGAGTTCAACAAGGCAAAGTGCAACGTCAGGGCAATCCCAAACACAGATAGATAATGATTGGCTGGAGAATGGCTTGAGAGCAGCCCTGATGAGGAGGACTGGGGAATGCTGATTGATGAAAATTTAACTTGAACCATCAAGATGTGCTTGCAGACCAAAAGGCCAACTTTATTCTGGGTTGCATCAAGAGAAGTATGACAAGCAGGTCAAGGAATTCTGCCCCTCCACTCTGCTCTCATGAGACCCCATCTGGAGTACTGCATCCAGTTTTGGGGCCCCCAACTCAAGAAGGACATGGAGCTGTTGGAATGAGTGCAGAGGAATGAAGATGATCAGAGGACTGGAGCACCTCCCCTGTGAGGAAAGGATGAGAGAATTAGAGCATTTCAGCATGGAGAAGGCTCTAAGGAGATCTTATAGCAGCCTTTCAGCGCCTGAAGGAGGGCCTACATGAAAGCTGGGGAGGGATTTTTCAGATGGGCATGTAGCAACAGGATGAAGGGAAATGGCTTTAAACTGGAAGAGGGCAGATTTAGACTTGATATTAGGAAGAAATTCTTTACTGAGTGTGGTGAGACACTGTTACAGGCTGCCTAGTGAAGTTATGAGTGCTTCCTCCTTGGAAGCGTTCAAGGTCAGGCTGGATGAGGCTTTGAACTGTCTGGTCTAGTGGTAGGTGTCTCAGCTTATAGCAGGGGGTTGGAACTAGATGATCTTAAAGTCCTTTCCAACACAAATCATTCTATGATTCTATGAGTTGTCTTCTTAAATAACACTAAATTCCCATAGTGCTAAAGGAAAGAAAACAAATTAGGAATTATTTAAGATGTTATTACTTTAAAACTTTTAAGATAAATATGGAGATCTTCAGTTTCACTTCTACATTATTGGGAACCAAGGGAGATCAGAAGTATTTGTGTATTATGACTCAGCGTAGGCTAGTGCGAGCTTCCTTCATGTCTAATGAAAAAAGGACAGAAATCATGCAATTTATGAGTAACTTATTTTGCAGTGAGTATAAAGAAAATGGGAAGAGATTAGAAAAAAATATATACCTTTCTAGGTTTTGATCTTAATGTGTGCAGAATACTGTGCTCAAATAACATTTTTTGCCCTATCAGAGTCCTTGAAGTTTCAGCTCTTGGCTTCTTACTTTTGTCATTGTGTATTTATGATATTGATCCACCCTTCTGAAATGCAAAGTTTCATCTCTGTGAGGGTGACACAATTATTTATAGGTCAAATAAATATTTACATGGCCTTTTGTGTAACCTCCCATGTGATTTTGATAAATTACAAGATCATGATAAATTGGATAATGTTGTTTTAAATTCAAACACAGAAGGCTTGAGTGTTTGGGGTCTATCTCAGTCTAGAATATCTTGATTCTGCCTGCATGTTTCCTTTTTAATGGATCTTTTTGTTTTTGACATGTATTTAAAATAACTTGGGAAATAGATTAGCTATTGAAAAGCTATAATTGTATGCAAGGCAAAGATAGCAGAATGTGTTGATAGCTAAGCTTATTTTCTGCGTATACACCATGTTTTAAATTTGCATTCAAGGAAAGGTTGTATTTTATTGGCGTCTATAGGGTATTTTAGGCAGAGATGTCTTAAAAATAAAATACTACCGAGCATCTATTCTTGTAATTTACATGATTTAACTAAAGACATGTAGGATAGAATATAAACTGGAAGAATTTCAGTGGGAAACAGGAGGCAGTGTTGAGGCCAGGTCTTGTAGGAATACAGAACAGGAGAACAGTGTATTTTATTTTCCTTTTCATGCTGGTACTTAGGTTCTCAAGACTGCCTCTGCCAAGTAGGAAAGAAGGACGATTGTCATAGGCAACTCCCTTCTAAGAGGAATGGAGGGTCCTGTATGTACGGCAGTAGGGAATTGTGCTGCCTCAGTGTGGCCTGGGTCAGGGGCATTGCTGAAAGACTCCCTAGTCTGGTTCACCCCTCTGTTTACTATCCCTTGCTGAGAGTTCAGGCTGGTAGCACTGAAGTTGGTGAGGGAAGCTTGATGATTATCATAAAGGACTTCAGGGCAGTGGGGCCGTTGTTGATGAAGGAGTATAGATGGTGTTCTACTCTGTCCCTCCAGTGGCAGTGATGGGTAAGGAGAGGAGCAAGAAAATACATCTCATAAAAATGTGGCTGAGAGGCTTGTGGAGGTTGGTGCAATCACAGGAATTTATTTTCTTATATTCCCCCTCCCCTTCCTCTTCCCCTTCCCCTTTGCCTTCCCCTTCCACTTACCCTTCCCCTTCCCCTTCTCCTTCCCCTTCCCTTTTCTTTTCCCCTTCCCCCTCCCGTTCCCCTTCCCTTTCTCCTTTTTCCTTCCCTTCTCTTCTTTTTTTCTTCTTTTCTATCCATTTCACTCAGCATCTGGCCTAGATGGGCCAGATGGGTCTCATCTATCTCAAAGGGGGAAACGGGTCCTAGCCCAGGAGCTGGCAGAGGTGGCTGAGAGAGCTTTGAACTAGGTATGAAGGGAGAAAGGGTTAATATGAGTCTTGCTAAAGATGAGCCTGGGGGAATGAAGATGGGATTGGGAGTGAGGCAAATGTTTCAGTTGAAGTGCACCTACACCAGTGCACGCAGCATGGGCAACAAACAGAAGGAGCTGGAAGTTATATGACAGGTGAACTATGATTTAATTGCCATTATTGAAATACAGTGTGATTGCTTTTAGACTGGAGTGCTGCAGTAGTTGGTTATAAGCTCTTCAGAAGGGATAGGCAAGGAAGCAGGGGCAGTGGCCTGGCTGTCTGTGTTAGACAGTGTTTTGATGTTGCTGAACTCCAGACTGGGAATGATCATGTTAAGTCTCTATGGGTGAAGATCAGAGGGAGGGCCAACAAGGCTGGTGTTCTGGTGGAGGTTATAGACTGCCTAACCAGGGTGAAGAGGCAGGCAAAGTATTCTGTGAGCAGCTGGCTGAAGTTACACCATCAACAGCCCTTTTTCTCATGGGGAACTTCAACTTTCATTATATATGCTGGAAATATAATAAAGTGCAGAAGAAGCAGTATAGGAGGCTTCTAGATTGTGTGGAAGATAACTTCCTGATGTGTCTGTTAAGAGAGCCTACCAGGGGAGTTGCCCAGCTAGACCTGCAGTTCACAGGGGATGAATGGTGGGAGATGTGGTGGTTAGGAAGAACAACCACAAAATGGTGAAGTTCTCTATTCTTGGTGAATTCAGGAGGGGGGGCAGCAAAAACTGCTGCCTTGATTTTTGAAGGGCACACTATGAAGTGGATGCTGGTAGGTAGGATACTGGTAGGTAGGGTCCCTTGAGTGTCAGCCCTGAAAGGTAAGGTGATCCAGGAAGGCTGGATGCTCCTTAAGAAGGAAGTCTTAGATGTACAGGAGCAGGTTGTCCTGCTGTCTGCTATAAGATCAGCCATTGGGGGAGGAAGACCAGTGTGGATGAACAGGGAGATTTCCCTGAGGCTCCAGGAAAAAGAATCCATCTTCTGTGGAAGAAGGGATGGGTAACTTCAAGAGAGTATAAAGTTGTTAGGATATGCATGGAGAAAATTAGAAAGATAAAAGATAAAATGTTTCAGATAGAAACAGTTAGAGATCTACTGCTCTACCTGGTCTGTCACAGCTTCATGGGGCCAGATGAGATCCATACAACAATGCTGAGAGAAATGGCAGATCTGATTGCAAAGCCACATTCCACAATGAAATGTGGTTGATGCTCGGCTGAACATGAGTTGATAGTGTGCCCAGGTGGCCAAGAAGTCCAATGCTATCCTGGTTTGCATTAGAAATAGTGTGGCCAACAGGAGCGGAGAGGTAATCATCCCCCTGTACTCAGCTCTGGTGAGGCTGCACCTTCAAGTGATGTGCTTAGTTTTGGGCTCCTCACTACAAGAAAGACATCAAGGCCCTGAAACATGTCCAGAGAAAGGCAATGAAACTGGTGAGGGGTCTGGAGCACAAGTCTTATGAGGAGCAGCTGAGGGAGCTGGGATTGTTTAGTATGGAGAAGAGGAGGCTTGGGGGAGACCTTATAGCTCTCTACAACTGCCTGAAAGGAGTTTGATGCAAGGTGGGAGTTGGCCTTTCCTTGCACATAAGTAGAGAGAGGGGATGGCCTCAAGCTGCACCAAGGGAGTTTCAGATTGGATATTAGGGAAAACTATTTCTCTGAAAGAGTGGTCAGGTGCTGGAGTGGGCTGCCCAGGTTGGTGGCTGAGTCACTGTTCCTGTAGGTGTTCAAGAAATGTTTAGAAGTGGTACTAGGGACACGGATTAGTGGAGAAATATCTGTGGTAGGTGTATGGTTGGCCTGGATGATCTTGGAGGTCTTTTCCAACCTTGGAGATTCTGTGATTTTATGATTCTCTCTTCACATAAACCGAAAGTTTCTAGAAGTTTGTCAGGCCTATTGTACCAATATGAAACAGAAGATGACAGTTTTCTGGATCACATCAATGCCAGTGATGCTATGTGGTGTCATTACAATGAGCCAGAATCAGAACAGCAGTCCATAGAGAGATGACATGAATTCCCCATCAAATAAAAAATTTATGATGCAACTTCAGCATTGCAACATTCAGTTTATGATGTACATTGTCTTTTAGGATAGGAAGGGGGGTAATCTTTCTGGATTTCCTTGGACCTAGACAAAACCCTACATCTTGAAACTGACTAAGCTGAACACTCAGACTTCCAAAGTTTGATCAAATAAGAAGACAACCATTTCCTGCAACAATATAATGCCAGGCCCCATTTGAAGACTGGGGAGCATGCTGCCAGTTTTGACTGGACTGTCCTACCACAACTACCATATAGTCCTTCTGACTTCCATCTGTTCACATGGATGAAAAAGGAATGTGTAGGAAATACTTTCCTAGCAACAACGCTGTCATAGCATCTGTGAAATAGTGGGTCACCTCCACTGGTGCAGATTTTTGCAAGCATGGCATGCAGGTTCTTATTCATCACTCATAAAAATGCAGAGCTAGTAATGGTGGCTGTGTTGAAAAATAGAGATTTCTAGCTGAGAAATTTGCTCTAATAGTGTTACTGTGCTTTCTGTATCTGTAGTCGTTTCCATGGAAATAAATAGGAGGCAGTACTTTCTGAGTGAAGTATTTATGTTCTACTTCAGTTAGTTTCTGTGTGGCCTGATTCATGCTTCATGCCATACATGAAAGCAAAAAATAAAAAAAATTAAAAAAATCTGATATGTTAATGCTGAACGTGGCTCTGGGAAGCCTGATCTAGTAGTTGGTGACCCCAATCTGTCCATTCTATGATTCTATGCTTTAACATGGAAATTGAAATGGTAAATTGGAATCTGGGAAAATAGTTGAAGTAATTTATTTTCCAGATAGATAGATGGTGGAGAGTTGCACATCACCGAGACTGAACCAGTTTTGATCTCTCTTTGGAAAGGAGTACAAGCCCATGTTAGGAAAGCAGCATTACTATATATTAGAAAACCATAGTTGATTAAAGAAACCCTAACCAAACTTAGCAGATAAAAGGATTATTTTACTATAAATCCTAACAAATGTTAATTATGCTACTGAAAATTCTACTCTTTGGCACTCCCGTTTTTGCTTAACGGCTGATCTTAAAGTCACTGTCCAGAAAAAAATGTTATGAGGCACACATGAGATTTCAAAATATAGGCGTTGCTATGTTAATGAGTGAGTATGATAATTTGCCTAGTAGTCTAGTTGCATCACTGGCTGTTGCCATTATAAAATCTTCAGTGATGTTTAAAAAAAACGCTGTGGTTTTGTAAGCAGTTTATGACAGACTCTTTGGAAACCGTAATATTACTGATATCATAAGTAACAGCTGTTTCCACATTCAAGAGAAGTTAGAATGATTCAGTAAAGTCAGGTGGGGAAACAGACATCTAGTGATTCTTCCTAACATGAAATATCAGCTTAGAGATTATTTCAGAACATCACACTGGAATCTAGATGGTTTGTGCATCTTAAGCAAAATATAAGCAAAGATAAAAGAAGCTGATTGTAATTGTGTAAGCGTTCAGAAGTAGACAAATGCAAAAAAATATTTCACATAAGTTTCACTCTTCTTTCAAGAATGTCCTCTGATCATTTTGATCCTTTCATTTCCTTTTCAAAACAAGAGAAACCAACAAACAAAACCAAAACCCAAAAACCGTTAATTTCCTTTTATTTGCACAAACATCTCTCCAAAATCAAAGTTCAGTCCTCTATGGAAGTACATATCTGTTTTCTTTCTGTGTGAGGGCAGTTTATTTTATAAAACAATTATCAAGAGCCTTAGAAAGAGCAATTGCAGTGTCAAAAATAAAGGTTTTTAGAGTTGTGTTTCCAAGTTATGCTTGCTAAAAAAGTGAAAGATGAATTCTAGACAACTGTTTAGTCATTCTGGATCTCACAGCTTCCTTAACTCTGGAATTTTAAGGATTTCAGAGCTTGTCCATTTGAATGCAGTCCTTCATTGGCCTTGGTTCAATGGCAGTCAGATGGATTTGATCTGCCCTGTGCTGATTCTTCCTCCTTGCCATACTACAATATGCTGTTTTGTTCCCTGGGAAAAGTAAAGCAATTGCTAACAGATGATTTGGCTTCAGGCTGCTTTTGCCATCTGTGAAAGAAGGGCATTATTTCAAATGTTAAACAGTCTGACCATAGCTACTGGTACTGTTGTACCTTGGCTACTGGAAACCTACAGAAATGTCAGATTTCTTTCTTTTCTGCTGCACAGATATTTCTGGGAGAGAACAGGCAGCTGTTTAGAGTAAGCTTGTTAGGGAATAACCTGATTTCAGTCATAAGCAGCTGACAAGTTTGGGCCACTGATGGTAATTTCTGTAGCTGACCGGCATCTGAGATGCATGACAGTGTGGTGAATTATGCTCTTTCAGGGAAACAATATAATCATGTATCACAATTAACTGGCAAAATCCAGGCTTTCAATACTGAATACTTACTAGACAATGATAAGTTCTGTAAAGCCATACTAAAAACTTGAACAACACCTTTATCAGTAAGATTGTATTCCATGACGAATCACACTGAAAAACTTCCAGTGTTTCCAAATTGGAAAAAATAAAAATAAAAAAATGGATACAACTGAAGTGATATTATCAAGACATGCCAAACAAATTTTCTAGAAGTTAAGAGGGCAACTCTGGTGAATAAATTTTTAAGAACAAATCAGATTTTCAAAATGGTGAGTGTTTAAATACTACATAAGAGTGGAAACCATTAAAATTACATGCCCACAGTACATAAAATTGGAACAAAGAAAATTATCCATGTTCCTTTTGCTGCTCTTTGAAAAAGCTGATAAGTAAGTGATGCAACATTGTTGATTTAGCAGAGTTTTCAAGAATATGTTCAGTACCTTTTCTCTGAACTGTAAAAATGGAGTGTTAAAGAACAAGGCCATGAAACCTGGCTTAAAAATGCAGAAGGAAAGAAAAAGAATGGGCTTCTCCATAAAGCAGAAGCAGCTGAATTCCTTGCTGGTTGTTACTTAGGTTTGTTATTTGTGTGTGATTTAAAGAGGTGGATAGCAAATCAGTGTATATTTTGTAATGCAGAACTGCTTTTCAAGTGTAAATCATAGCATATCATGAGAAATGTTGCATTTAATTTTTGTGAATAAAATTCTCCACCCATCTGCTTAAATTCTTCTGTTTTGTTAAATAAACTGAGTAAATGAACGGAAGGATGATTTTAGACTGCACTGTGCTTAATTTTTGTAATATTAAGTGCAGAATATTCTAGAAATATATTAGAAGTCACCAAAATGGATTTGAAATGCAACATACCGAATCTGAAATACAAAATATTTATATGAAAAGCGTAAGATAAAAAGAAAAATACTAGAAATTCAGTAACTGATATATTCAGAAGTGAAGACATTGGTCAATTCCTGCTTTATTGAGCAATAAAAGAAGAAATTCATTCAGTGTTCTGTAAGAAATTCAATGAAGCTGCCAAGCAATATTCTTAGAACAAGTAAAACAAAAGACAACAACAACAACAACAAACTTTGTTCAAAGAAATTTTGTTCAAATTCCGCTCATTTTGGTTACTATTATTTCACAATTTCCATGCCTGGAATGAGAATTAAAGCTTGCTGTGTGAATAAACTTGGCATATTTTATCCATTTAAACAGAAATCACCTGTGGTATTAGGCTGTATTTTTGGGGAACTGTAAAGTGATTAGTTATGCTGCACAGAAGTAGCCAAGGTGAAGTACCAAAGGCAGTTCCTTCTCAGTTGTTGAGTATGCCAGTCTCCCTGTCATTTAGCCATCCATTTTTGACAATCTGCAGACTGATAAATAATTGGCAGGATTCTATTATACTTATCCAGGTTAGTGCTAACAACATGGGCTTGTTTTCTCTTAATGATTTTAGGAGCACTATTAAAAGCGTGTAAAATTGCTAGTGAGATTATATAAGACAATCACATAAGGAAAATAGGGAGATATGTTCTTCCTATTTTCAGCATTGCACAGCTTGCTAAGTGTATTCAATTAGTTCTTTAGAGACCCTAACCCTAACTCTTCTCCTTCTCTCTCTCCTGACAGTAAACTTCAACTTCTTGTTTATATGGGAAATCTTCTGTTTTTTACAATAGCCACAAAAGTTAGAGATAGCTAACAAGTCAGCCAGTCTAGCTGGTCATTCTTCCAGTGTAGCATTCTCCTTATGGCACATTTTCTTCTATTTTCTTCAACTTATTTTCGCAGTCCTAGGCAATGAGGGTTCTACCACTTTGCCTAGGAGACAATTCCCCAATTTAATAGATCTGACCGTCAGCAAGAGCAAGATCTGTCCACAACAGATTAAAATGACCACAATTCTTACCGCCTAAGTACCTCCCAGACTAAATGTCAGCTCCATCTGTCCACTGAAGCATTCTTGCAATAAAAATAATAATAAAATAAAATAAAAGCATTGAAATCAATAGGTAACAGGCACAATGAGGAAGAAGTCTAATTGCAAAGGAAAGGATGCACTGAAAGAGACAAAACAGGAATGTATTCAGACTAATGCTGATTTGATTGATCAGGGTGGTTTTTTTTTTTGTTTTTTTTTTTTTGTTTTTTTGTTTTTTTTTTTTTTTTTTTTTTTTCTTTCTTTTCACTGTTAAGCCTTTTGACATCATGGTAGTGATTGTAGTTAAAATAGCTAGTTCAATGAGAGAGATAGAGAGAGCCAGGAAGTCATAATAATGAAACTGGTTTCTATAACAACAGATAGAGTACCAGCTATGAATGGACTAAAACACGTTGTCTGCAGAAAGAACCCTGATTTTCCACCCCTTTGAATTGTCACTGCATTGCATATCAGTAAATGCTAAATGGAAAAGCACTTGATAAAGAAGCAGTGGAAAATATTAACCCTTTATAAGATAGTGAATTTTCTAACAAAATAAAGCTAGTTTACTCTGTGTTACTTTACTGACATAGTGTCGGCTGTACAATTTATTGTGCAAATATACAGAAAAGAACATTCTCTAGGCCTTAAAATCATTCACTGGAAAGAAAATGATGCTGGAGATATAAAGCGATAAGGGGAATAGTATGTCTGAACTTTTGGTTTCCAGTTTATTTTCTTAGCCTTAACTGTATAAGGTGAGAGAGGACATGGTTAAAGCATGAGAGTTGTATAAACATATACTTTTATGTCATTTGCACACATGATAGTTTTTTACCTTCTGCATCCACAAGAAATATGCATAAATATCTGACTAAATTTCTGGTATTGTCATGTAAATCTTGAGAAAGAAAAGAAGCTATCAGTATCCTTATAAAAAAATTTTACAATCAGTTATTATCTATATCCAAGGTCTTTACTTGAGACAAGCCTTTTAATAAATATATTAAAATACATTACATATTAAGAAATAAGAAATTTTGAATTATGGGTGTGGTTGGTGCCAGTTTGTATCCTTCTGAACAGAACTGCTGAGCTTTGGGTACTCAACAGAACTGCCCACTGAACAGAAAAGAAGATTTATGCAGCATCATTTATATTTGCTCCAAGCTTTGATAACTCACCAGCCAGCCTGTAAGGACTTATGACACAGTAGTAATATTCAGAACCAGAGAAATACAACTGCATATTATTATTATTATTATTATTATTATTATTATTATTATTATTATTATTATTATTATTATTATTATTATTATTAGTTTGTGTAGCAGACTAATGCCTTACTTTTTTTCTTTTTTTTCTCTTTTTTTTTTTTTTTTTTTTTTTTTTTTTTTTTTTTTCCCCTCTTTTCTTTTCAGTATTATATCTATTTTCACTACTTAAAGGGCAGAAGAACTTTTCTGGGTGCTTCCTATTACGTTATTCCACAAAACTAAAATAGCTAAGTGATACAAAAACCTAGGGGAGACAAAATAACCACTCTCTTTTTGCCTCGCTAATCCAGATTTGTCATACCCACATGAAAAACTGTCTGTAAGACTTCTGACTCTTGTCTAAAGCAGAAAAACTGATTGATCTAACTACTGCTTTGCAATCATCAAAGACTGAAAACGCCAAGGATTCTGTCTGGTAAAGTAGTTCTTGAATACATATTCTGAAAAAGGAGTAAAGCAACAGAATTATACTTTTATACTTTATTTAATTTATACTCTATTTTTCAAATTACAACTAGATGTGTGAGACATTATGCGAGGCAAGAAAGTAGTTTTTCTCACTTGTGCATAGGTTGAACCAGTGCAAACTCATTGCTGAGACTTTTCAGCATTCTTCCATTTATACCTTCCTACTCTTCTTGCCTTGTTTCTGACACTAGACAGATACTATATTTTCTTCCGTGCACTGTGAGATTCTTATTACACGCTTGGGAACTATAACTGAAACAAAGGAGCAATTAATTATAAGTGTTTGCAGACCAGTATAGAAATCTGTGAAGGTGAAAATAAAGTAATTCAGAGAGATCTCATATGAATAATAGGGGATCAAGAACTCTCTAGAGTATTCATTTGGAGACTTACACTTAGACAGTTCTGAGACAAATACAGAAATGAAATTAAGAGTTAAAACAATGCAGTAGCTATTCCAGTTAAACTTAATAAGTGTCAGTAATTGCTAAAAGAGTTTGAAGCAATTTGGCCAAGCCTTTTACAGTTCTCAAGGAAACAGCACATATAGCCATTGTCCTGCAGCCAGTAATGCTGTGCACTGAAACACTGCTAACATCTCTGGAAGGCAAAGAAATGGTATTATTTATTTTTCGTTGTCTTTATTCCAACAAGGACAACCTGTGCACAGAGGTCATTTCATTTGGAAGTGGTATAAGAAAATTCTTCAGGTCCAGAGAAGGACAACGAGGCTCGTGAAGGGCTTGGAGAATCAGCCCAATGAGGAGAGGCTAAGGAAGCTGGGGCTGTTTAGTCTGAGGAAGAGGAGGCTGAGGGGTGACCTTATTGTCGTCTTCCAGTACCTGAAAGGTTCTTACAGTGTGAGTGGGGCAGGTCTCTTCTCACTAGTGACAAGTGACAGGACGAGGGGAAATGGCCTCAAGTTGCGCCAGGGCAAGTTCAGGTTGGATATTAGGAAGAACTTCTTTACAGAAAGGGTGGTTAGGTACTGGAATAGGCTCCCCAGGGAGGTGGTTGAATTGCCATCCCTGGATGTGTTTAAGAGCCGTTTGGATGTGGTACTCAGGGATATGATTTAGCAGAGGTTTTTTTTTTTGTTTTTTTTTTTTCTTTATGTTTTTGTTTTTTTTTTCTTTTTTTTTTTTTTCTTTTTCTTTTTCTTTTTTTTTTTTTTTTTTTTTAGAGATAGGCTACTGGTTAGGCTGCGGTTGGACTTGATGATCTTCAAGGTCTTTTCCAACCTGAGTAATTCTATGATTCTATGATTCTATGATTCAAATATCATCTAGTCTTCTGAAGGTTGGTATCACAATTATGTTTCAAAATGTCCTTTGGGGTTATTTGAACTATTGCTTAAAATACAGTCTTAGTTTAAAAGTAATGGACTTGAAGACTGATAAACAAGTGCACATGAAGAAATATATATCGCAATAATTCATAAAGGTTTGAAGATGTCAACATGAAGAATTTTTCTCTTCTGGGTTTTGTTGTTTTGTCTTTGTCTCTCCAGTGCTGTTTCTCTCTGCTACATTAATGCAGAGCAAGTTTCAAATGACAAAATGGGAAGACAAGTTAAAAAGGTGGGCATTTTGGCCTATTACTAACCTGCTGAGTTTTGCCCTCTTCTGAGCCCATAATCATGTTTGCTGTTAGATCTCTACAGGTATTCTAAAAAGTCCATGTTGTTAGCTCAGAAGAATAATGTTGGGCTATTCCTGTTTTCTGCTTAGAAGTAAATACTTTACTTCCCCTATCAAGTGAAAATGAAAAAGTCAGTTATGACCTGAGTAAGAGAAGAATCAAATAATTTGCTCATGCTACTTGCATTTATTGGTACTTTTTTGACATTTGTTTTCAATAAGATGGGAGAACTAAAGTTTAGCAGGATAAAATAAATGGAATAAGAGCTCAGTTAAATTCAGTAAAGAGGAAGCTCAATAAAATTCAATAAAGATGGACTGAAATGCAGCTGATACTTCGTATCGTGTGTAGATAATGAGAGGAGAAGTAAAGATGCAAGGGTCCAAAGTGTGCAACTACAATAGAAGAAGTCCTGCAAAATGATCTTCTAACCTGTGTATCAGTACACTGAATTGTGATGGTTAATGTGGAACTCAGAGGCAGAGTGACTGAAGGAAGGAGTTACATTTCTTGCATAGTTACTCACTTTAGTATAATCACTAGTATAAAACACATGTGAATGTGTTTATATTGTTTATATTTTACTGATCTGCAAATGAGTAGGATGTCTGCACAGATCACTTTGATGCTAGTTTAGAAGACCAACAAATCAGGACATCATTACACATTAAAACTAAATTTTACTAGATAAATTCATTCAGAATGCACTTTTTGTTACTGTTCAATTTTTACACAAATACACTATCACCAAATAGATAAAAACATAATCTAAAGTAGCTGTGAGTAGACTGTACTGCAGAGTGTGATACAGTTAGCACTGATGGCTTCAGTCCATAGTGGCTCTGAGTTGCAAATGTCAAGTCAATCAAGCTTGGCAATTTTTTTTGAAAGAGAAGTGGAACTGGCAGTCTTTTCATTCTCATTCCTTTTCTTGTGCCTGAGGTTTTTATGCTATTACTGTGCTACCAAAAAGAAGGGAATTCTTTGCTTCTGATGCTGTGTGCTTTGTTTTGTGTTGGACAGTCATGTATCTTATGTGTTTGTGAGAGTGCCTTGTCTAATGGCAGTTCACTGTGATTCTTTTGTGCAGTTTTGCCTCTTATGTGAAACTTCACCCATATTTTTGCCTCTTTGATAACAGTATTGTTCATGTTCCTGTGTTAAATTTTATCTGGATATGCCATTATAGTGTTATGAAATACTTATCTACTATTATTAGTTACACCATTCTGGAATGCTTGTAATAAGCTCAAGGTAAACTAATATACACTGGTATCAATCATATGTGGATATCACTGTGCCCAGCTTTCATTACATCTCCCTTTAGACATCTTAGAATTTGTAGGAGGAGAAGTGGTCTGAGAGATTTATAAGAATTTGAAATACTTAGGTTTTGTTAACTGAGATCTATTTCCTGCAGTGCTTTTCTTAGAAGATATCAATGAATATTGGACCAAAAAACTTGTAGAGAAGCATGATCCAGGTTATCTTCCTCCAGGCCATAATGTAAACGCATTTGGATGTGTTATTTTATATTCACTAAAAGTAACCTATGTGTGTAAAACTGCATAAAAGTTTGTAGCCAGTTGAAATTCAACATAAAGAAATACAGAATTAAATAAAGCAATGTGTAATTTCATTTAGATTAATTGCACATGCGGACTGATAATGAGCTGGAATCCTTGGATATAAGATAAGATTTGAAGACTGCAAGAGAAGATGGGGCAACAGAAGAAATAAAAGGACCAACAGCATGTCTCCATAGCTGATACTCCTGATGTGCACCCCCACGCTGGTTTAAAATCTCAGTGCATTACACTAGCAGCATAACTGAAGTGTGAAAGTGAACTCTTTACTTGTGCAATTACTCATCTCTAGTAATTTTATAACACGCTATATTCTACTTCCTTATGTTGCCCATATACGACCTAGGTAATAAAGGATGATGATCAATTTCTGGAGTAATTACTGTATATCAGTGTATTTATTGATCTCTTCTGCTTAATGAATGCAGTAGTAACTCAGTTTCAGTGGTACTGTTCTCTGCATTTCCTTTTGCTCAAGAACACTGTGTCACAGATGGCTAAAACCTTATTAAACTTTATAAGGAGACTGATCGTATCCTATTAACAAGTGTGAAATATGTCCAGATTTTTCAACTACTTTTGCAATATATAGAATTTAAGGAGTATTTCTGCTCATACAGAGGGTATAAGGAGACTGTTTTAATGGCCCTCTCTCAGAGGTAGTTAGTCATCCCTAGATACCTAAAAAAATCATACTTATGGTTGTGCTACGTGAGGTTTTATATTTAAAACTATTTGGATATGAATACAGAGCTTTAAGTGAGCCATAGTGTCATGGTTTTGTGCTGTTGCTGTCAATATTCTACATCATGACATCATGTGCAGTATGAATCATTAACTGAGGGTACAAATAGTGGTAAACTATTTTGGTGGTATAAGAAAATGTAGTTGTTAATGGCAAACAAAAGTATAACAGAGGGTATGTGGAAGTGTAACAGAGGGTATGTGGAAGTGTGGAAGGTTCATGCTCCAGTTCTGTGGAATGGCAGCATCCCAAGTACTCAGCTCTTGGAGGAGAACTACATATCCCAGGGGACGATGCGGCCAGAGATGAATCACCGGAGGAGGACACATATATAATCCCACTCCCAGGCTGGAAAGTCCTTTTTTTCACTCTATCTATCGCTTTGGAGCGCTCCATCCCTGCCGTCTCCCTCTATCATCAACATTCCAGCCTGTCGCCTAGAGATCACAGTAGGCCCCCCGGTTCTTGGGGACTCTTTCTCTCTCTCTCTCTCTCTCTCTCTCTCTTGTTTGATTTAGTAGTTGCAATTATATTGTATCATATTGTGTCATCTTGTATTCCAATATTATTCGTATTTAGTAAAATAAGTTTTCTCCTTAGATTGCTGCCACTGTTTTTGTTCATTATCCTCCTTCCAGGGGCAGCAGCCTCTATCACAGGTAAATCTAGATAACCCTATTACACATAGTTAAAATGAAGCAGCACGTGTGGACACAAATCCTACTGTACAGTTTTGCAGTGTTCAGTTCAATTGGTGTTGTTGGCCAGAGTCTGCTGGGGAATTATCTTTGGCAAACCAATGGTTCTGTGGTGCAGGCCAGTTCTCAATAGAAGTAAGCATGAACATTCCACGTTCACCAGAGGCTCTAAATGATAATTTTCCGGTGAAAATGAAACTTCATTGAAAAGAAAGTTCTGAAAGAAATTTCAAAGTGGGATTGTTTATTTATCTATTTATCTATCTATTTATTTATCTGTTTGTTTGTTTGTTTGTTTAGAGGAAGAAGAAACAAAAGAAGAAACAGAACATTTTTTGAAGTGCTGAGGAATACTATTTTTTGCCTTTGATTTTTGTCTATGTTTGGAAACAAAGAATTGCAAAGAACTGGAAGTTTTTCTGTTGTCTTTAAATCAACAAAATTAACTGGTGCTTTTTTTCTTGGTATATTCAAGTACTCTTCAGATCAGTAGTTGGAAAAACCTGAATGCAAATATTTCTAATTTGAATACTAGGGAAAAAAGCTTTCACATTTTTTAAATACTCACAGGTTATAATAATGATTTATTTATTTATTTATTTATTTATTTCTGAAAATATATTGACACATGACAGATTTAGTGACTGTCTCTTTCAGAAGAGTACTTAGCCTTCTGCCTCAAGCTTTATATATCCTTTGACTAAGAAGGAACAGTGTCTTTACTGATGACATTGTATTATCAGGCTCATTTTGTTGATCTGAGGCAAATTCTAAACTTTAGGCATTTTTCTTTCTTTTCTCTCTCTCCCCCTTTCTCTCTTTTTCTCTCTCTCTCTACTTTTCTTTCTCTCTTTTTCTCTCTCTCTCTACTTTTCTTTCTCTCTCTCTCTTCTTTTTCTTTTCCTTCCCTCCCTCCTTCCCTCCTATCCTTCTTTCCTTCTTTTTTTCCTTTTGTTCTCCTTTTCTTCCTCCCTCCTTTCCTCCTTTTCTTCCTCCTTTCTTTCTCTCTTCCTCCCTCCCTCTCTCCCTCCCTCCCTCTCCTCTTTTCACCCACCCTCCCTCCTGTCTCATATGTCTTTCTTTTTATCTCATCTATCTTTCTTTTAATTTTTAGTTTTTCCTTTTATCACAATATACCAGATTAATAAAATCCTTTACATTACCTTTTTGGAGGTTTTTTGCTGTCACATAAATAGACAATAAATCAATAATCCTCTCTTCTAAGTCATGCAGTGTACCAAGAATTTAAGTTTTCTAAGAAACTCTGAGATTAGATTATTCCAATATTGTGCTTTTTTTTTTTTTTTTTTTTTTTTTTTTTTTTTTTTTTTTTTAAAGTTGACTCATTAAATAATTAGAAAACCAGAAAATTTGAAAAGGAAATATGAATTGATAAAATTCATCTACTTTGCAGATTACAAAACATCAGTCTTTCTCACATAGAATACTACACACAGTAATATTGTGGATATTTTTTAGGTTCTGAGTGGCCTAAGATAAATATTTAGGCATGCTGAGAAAATCTTCATGTCTTGCTACGTACGTATGTGAAAAACATCATTTAGTCATACTGAAAAGGTAGTGCAAAGTGAAGAACATAAGTAGCATACTGCTCATCAATAGCTTCCACTACTCTTTTCACAGCCTTTGCTTAATTGGATTATCTCACTGGGTCTAAGTTGCTTATCCAAGCAATAAGCTAGACTTCCAAGCTCAACTTCCTCTAGCAGTAGAAACTGCTAACTCGATGATCTATTAAGAATCCTTTTTACTTCAAAAGACTATTCAGACAGCTGCTAACTCAGCAGGCAGCTAAGCAGAGGTCCAGGGCTTCACACACTTTCAATAGCAGACTTTCCCAGAGACACATAGATGTGTCTTCTCTTGTTCTGTTGAGAAGAGTAGAGTTTTGATTACCTCAGTTCTTTTTACCTTGTCTGTCTGGACTCAAACACTTACTTCATTAATAGCCGTTATATAGATGGGATTCTTTACTTTAAAAAACTGTCTACATAGCTAGTTTCATTTAATTTTGCAAATGCACTACCCTTTTCTTTCATCATGCTTACATTCATCTTCATTCTTCCCTTCCTTTCTTCTTTCATTGTTCAACACAGTTCCCTCAGCTTGAGCCTTGTCTCATTCAATACATTATCTAATCTACACAATACTTTTCATCACCATTTAAGCACTTCTCTATACATAAAGCCAAAAGTATAGCTGACCTCCTAGTCCATCCTTTTTACTGTTCACTGTTCTGAGTATGTTGTAGTTAATATAAATTTTTCAGTACATTTTTTTTTGTCTGAAACATTCTTTGCTCATTTTATATTACTTATAATTAATAATAATTGACTTTTTTCTTAAACAGTATAAGTGATGGAACTCATATAGAGTTTTATTTTCCAATTTAATCATCTGTGCTTAACTGTTAAGAACTGAGGTACATAAACATAATCAGAAAATTTTCTCTCTCAGTTATGCTGCGATTATGAAAAGGTTATGCTTTTGTACATTCTCCTGTGATTTTTAATTAAAGCATTTAATTGTTGGCAGGTATCTAAGAGTATTGTTAAATGCATGGCTTAATTGTTTATCCTTTCCTCTTTGTTATATATTGAGTGGATTTGATAACACATTAGTGTGAAAATGAGACTCAGGAGGTCTGCTCTCTAGAAGTCTGCATAGGCAATCCTGTTTATCCTTCAGATGACAAAAGGAAATGTTATTCTAAATGTCTAGTTTTGCTTGTGTGAATGGTTGTCTTTTGCTAAGATGCAGTAAAAACTGCTTCAGACCTGGAAATTTTAAATCTCACTTGTTCTGGATTCAGTTTCCTTCCATGTAGTCAAAAAACAAAGCAAAGCAAAGCAAAGCAAAGCAAAACAAACAAACAAACAAACAAACCATGTAGGTTTCCTTATAAAAAGTAAATAATAGAAAAAATTGTCTTATTTGCCATAATCCTGCCAATACACCAACACTAATTAATATGATAGTCTCATAAAATAATAATAATGAGCAGCAAAGAGCTGTTGAACATCAAAGATCAATCTAAGTAGCCAAGTTAAACAGAGTACAATTTGTATATGACATCATTTTGGGAAATATCTTTCATTTGTGGGTTTATGAAATCCAGTATGAATGGCAATTTAGCCCTAATTAAGCCTTGTTTTACTTGGCTATCTCAGTGCCTAACTTCTTGTATCTTGTGTGTATGGACTCCCAGAAAAGTGTGGATGGAAAAAACTGTTTGTATTCCTTTTGGTTTGCCTTTTGCCAGTCCAGGATTGCACCCTCTAGTACAGTCCCAGTTATTGTGGCTGGCTAAGTTGTGCACTTCAGCATAAACTGGAATTAAGTGTTGTCTTCCCTTCCAAGCACTTTTAAAATGATCCTTATCCTTTTTATTTAAGTTATTTATATTCTCTATGGCCATTATTTACATACTACTTGTGTCTTCCAGATACTTTCAGGCACAGTAATAATTTTCTATGCCCAGACTTATTACAGTCTTGGTTTTAATTCTGTACATCCAACCTTCCTTTTCTCATAGTGCTTTTTATTGCTGCTCTGAGAGATGAAGCCTATGATCCAATATCTCTACATTCTGATCCCTGAAACTTTATTTCTTTCTAAAGAATGGACCAAATCACACAGTGGTCTTTTTCTGTGATGAAGAATTAAAAGTAATGAGAAAGTAAAGAGTAAATAATGAGTCAGAAGCTTAAATGTGTGTGCTTGCTCATGAGACATGAACTTGGTGCTGATGTAAAGTCATTTCTAATCTCCATCTTCCAGAAATCAACACTTGTTTTCTAATAAGCCTTGTTAAATTATAGTGAGTAGCGGGTAGCAACTAAGTATCAACTGTTTGTATATTGTGCTCATTCTGAGCCTTGGGCCTTTAACTCTCGGATCATTACTTATCCAGGGTTTCATTGCTGAAGTTCCGTTCTTATATACTGAGCATACTGATCTGAATTCTCAATAGTAAGAATTACTGGGCTTGATCTGAATCAGAAAACATGTAGAAACAGAATGTACAATTTGCAATTATAACAACTATAGGTTAAAATTAATTCTCACAGGAAATCAGACCTGTCTAATCAGACCTCTTGGAAAACTAGAAAAAAAGTAGCGCACAACTGGCAAGTTAAAAACACCCCTTCCTCTCTCTGTACTGGTCCTCATCAATACAGCTTCTTTTCTTTATCTGATTGAGGAGTGAGCCTCATCTTTTGGGCGGACTATTTGCAGTATATAAATGGGGGTTATAAGATGGACAAAGATGTGTTTTGACAGAATAAGAGGCAATGATTTTAAACTGAAGGAGAATAGATTTAGATTGAATATAAGGAAGATATTTTTTCCATTGTGAGGGTGGATAGATACTGGAACAGGTTGCACAGAGAGGCTGTGAATACTCCATCACTGGAAGCGTTATACATCAGGTTGTACTTGTCATAATGAAATATGTCCCTGCCCATGGCAAAGGTATCGGTGGTCTGTTTCCAAATGATTCTATAATTCTATTCCATTTGTAAATAAACTGTGGTTAAATTTAAAAGTGCTGCATAATGTTGTGTTACTTGCACTTGACTGGTACCTAACAGGCAGGACATAGATGTGTGGGGAAGTCACTTTTCTTCCCGTCCTCAATTTCTAAATCTTAGGCACCAACGGATTTCATAGCAGTATGGTTAAGTAAAAGCAAAACAGATTCTGATCTGTACATTTGTACATACTTAGGATTTGGGTATGTATGGAATCATGTACTACTTTCAAATGTCTTGATAAAATATATTACCTTTCTCAAACTTAGCAGAAAAGAACATTTAGAGTGTTGTGGATTTGTCTGTGTTATGTAGTGAGAGATTACAGGACTTGTGTACTGTTGTTTTGTTAGTAATTATGTGTGGCCACTGAGTTCTAGGACTAAACATCCGTATGAAATTTTCATTGAAAGAAAGAACTCTAGTTATATTTTCAGCATGGTGTGAAGGAATTTAGCTGCATGATGCCCATTAATGTTAATAAGTGTTGTGCATCTAAAACTCTGTGCATTGTACTGAAAATTTACCTCTTGGTGTGCTTAGAGTAGAACAGTGTGTATTTGAAATCATCCTTCCTTGAAATATACTGAAAATTTACTGAATATGAGGGTGGCAGGAAGGCATTCAGAAGTACAAATCAAACAAGAGCAGGAAGGAACCACAGGGGAAACTGAAACAAAGAGACAAAAGGCAGATCAAACAGCTGCAAAGTCAAACAGAATATGTGGGAAACAAACAAGGATGCTGAAAGCTTAACAAACCAGACCACAGAGGAATCTTGAAACTACATTTCATCAGGTCATCATTAACCAAAAGCAATGTGTATCAAAGCACCTTGTCAAAAACTTAAATTGTTCTGCTGTTGATCATGATTTTCAGAACTCTCCTGTAGCAGAGGACAGTTATGAATCATAGCATGCAGTGATGTGTACAAGGGCTTCTATTCCTTCTCCACAGAGTAAAAGATAGGACATCAACTGGTATTCCAGACTTTCACTTTGGGAATCTAAATATATATATAAAACATGCATATACATATTTATTCCCCAGGGCCAAGATATTAGGAGTTTTGCTCTGCCTTACTTTTGAAACAAACACAATTTGGGGCCTTGCAGTACCAGATTCTATTAAAATGATATTTCAGTAAGATGGCATGTCTAATATTGGGGACTTATGTGGCAAATGATGGAGAAAGGGGAAGGCTTGCTGCCTTTCTTTCCTTCCATTCACAGAATGGGATGGTTTTGTTGATCCTTCACAGAAGCTGGAAATGCAAAGAGATAATATAGTGTAGACTGGGCTATGACCCAGCTGAACTGGAACAGTATAAATGCTGTCAGTTATAAATGAAAAGTGTGATCGCTATGAGATTTGAGGGAAAATTTTTCTTTCCAGGTTCCCTTTTATAGACATCAATTATTTATTTATTTATTTTATTACAGTCAGAGAGATTACAGTCAGAGATTCTGACTTTCTGGTGTTAATTGGTGTCCAGTAGCTTGTTGAGCAATCCAAAATATTCTGAAACAAATACATTTCATAGTAAGAGCTGAATTACTGCATGTTTATTTGATATTTGTTGCTATTTCATAAATCAAAGCTGAGTTGTATCAAAATCATGAAGTTTCTCTGGGTGTTCAGCATTGCTGTAGTGCTGCCATGTATTCTGTTTAGCACTTTCTTCAAAACAAAAGACAACAAAACCAAAAACATAGAAAGTTCTTTGCAAGCGATGTGAGTTTAAATTCATCTATACTACATTTTCAGTTTTGAGAAAACTGTCTTGGGATCTCATTAAGAAGTTGTGAAAATTGCTATGTCATTTATATATTGTTTCTAGCAGATAAGCTGCATTTCGAATCTCCACTCGAGATCTATTCTTTCTATTCCTTTCTCCCTTGTGTGTTTGTATACCTGTATCTATATTCATTGGTAGAGTGAAATTGCCATAAGAGATATAGAGGTCTCAGATGAAAAATAACTGAGCATGTGTGTTTTTTGATGAGGAATTGAATACTTCCAAGAGCAATGACCATGCTATGTACTTTACTTCTGCAGTGTAACACAGAGATGAGCTTCCTGCTATCTGCCCCATATTGGAAAAGCTTTAGTTTTTATTTCTTTGAGCTAAATTCTAATAAAAAATTACTTCTGTATTTTATCTTAAAGAATATAATCATAGAATCATTGAATGGTATGAGTTGGAACTGACCTTAAGAATCATTCAGTTTCAAACCCTCTGCCACAGTCAGGGCTGCCACTCACCAGATGAGAGAGCTCAGGGCCCCACCCAACCTGTTCCTGAAAACTCCAGTGATGGGGAACACACAGCTTCTCTGGGCAGCTTGTGCCAATGCCTCATTTGCCACATAGTGACCATTCTCTTCCTAATATCTGATCGAAAACACCTCTTTTTAGAGAACTGTAGGATAATATACACCATTAGTCTGCTACCATATTTATATAAAATGTATAAAAGAAATGACAGTAGTAAAAATTGAGGAGTCTGCAGCAACATATTTTTGTATAGTTTAAACTCTTAAGATTTTGTAGAATTAACAAACTTGAATTTTTGAGATTCAGGGCTTAAGGAAATGAGATTTGGCTATTCATGTGGGGGTAATCCCATTTTGGCTATCTGTCGTGGACCTCAAGTGTTGCTATATGGAAAATAAGTAACAACTTTCTCATCTGAGTGTCTTATTTCTACCAGAGATAGATAGAACATTCTTCAGAAGAAGGAAATGTATCCTTTGCATTTCCTGTTTATTGCTTCTACATAGGTAGATGAGTTTCTTCTTGACAACAACCAATAATTATTTTATCCATTGAAGCATATGTATTTTTGAGCCAGCAGTGTGCTCAGGTGGCCAAGAGGGCCAATGGCATCCTGGATTGTATCAAGAATGGTGTGGTGAGCAGGACTAAGGAAGTCATCCTGCCCCTGTACTCGGCATTGGTGAGGCCTCACCTCGAGTACTGTGTCCAGTTTTGGGCACCTCAGCACAAGAAGGACATGGAGGTACTGGAGCAGGTCCAGAGAAGGGCAACGAGGCTCATGAAGGGCTTGGAGAATCAGCCCTACGAGGAGAGGCTAAGGAAGCTGGGGCTGTTTAGTCTGAGGAAGAGGAGGCTGAGGGGAGACCTCATTGCTCTCTTCCAGTACCTGAAAGGTTCTTACAGTGAGAGTGGGGCAGGTCTCTTCTCACTAGTGACAAGTGACAGGATGAGGGGAAATGGCCTCAAGTTGCGCCAGGGCAAGTTTAGGTTGGATATTAGGAAGAACTTCTTTACAGAAAGGGTGGTTAGGTACTGGAATGGGCCCCCCAGTGGGGGTGGTTGAATCGCCATTCCTGGATGTGTTTAAGAGCCATTTGGATGTGGTACTCAGGGATATGATTTAGCAGAGGTTTGTTGTTGTGGTGGTTTTTTTTTTTTTTTTTCTTTTTTTTTTTTCTTTTTTTTTTTCTTTTTCTTTTTTTTTTTTTTTTTTTTTTTTTTTTTTTTTTTTTTAGAGATAGGCTACTGGTTAGGCTGCGGTTAGACTTGATGATCTTCAAGGTCTTTTCCAACCTGAGTAATTCTATGATTCTATGATTCTAGATGATTCTAGATTCTACAGATGCTATTTTTATCTATATATGTCAAATTTTTTACTGTTGTTTATCAGTAATATCTAATGACACTGAGTTCCACAAATTAATTATATGCTGAATCTCTGGAACCTTTCAGGTCCTTTATCATAGTTAGGTTAATCAGATATCCTTGTCAGCGTATTCTTAAGCATAGTTGGGTAAATTCTAAAAAAGTAAAATTTATGTATCTTGGTTAACCAAGGAAACAGTCGATCAGTATTCACATTTAACTGTATAATCTATGTTCACATTCAATATTAACATCATGTTTTCTACCAGAAAAATAAAAATAAAAATAGGGAAAGCTACTGGGCATACAAAGAACCTACATGTGGATGGAGGTGGGTGGCATTATTATCTACTTAACCACTCTCCCCTAGTTTTCTAAACTTAGTGATAAACAATTGCTCTATGTAAAACTATTTACCTTATATATACCTGGAGTGAAGATCAATGCAGTTTTATTATTGTTTATGCCTTCTCAAAGGCTTAATCTATGTCCTTCTCTTCCACTTTATAAGCTGAACTTTGTCTCTATTTCCCATACACAGTAAATGAACAGATACATTACTTTGTGTGCAAGCTCTCAATCTCTCACCTCTCTATTACTTTGCCTCCTGTTGTTAAAATGACACCAGTAAGTATTCTCGCAGTTCCTTTTTGTTTCCTCTTCTTTTCTCTTTTTTTTTTTTTTTTTCCCCTGACATACTTACCTATTTCTCTTTGTAACTGTTATTCTTTATTACATAATTTATATATTTTTCTCTCTTTTCTTTCACTTAGACTAATCTTAGAGAACTGAATGTTTGGATTTTCTTCTGTCCATTTCTACTGTGTTGTCAGAACATAGGAGGCAGCACATTTTGCTGAGGAAGGTGAGTCAATTGTCTCATCCACTAGACAGCACTTGGAAGCCCTGCATAAATGCAAAAATATGCAGTGACTACTACAGGTGATTGCTGTATTTCTGCCAGTATGTTAGAAGGCATTATGATGGCTGAGCTTCTAGCTGAAGACTAGAGGCACAGATCTCGTACATGTCTCTCTTCTAGTTTTGCACTGCCTGCCAGAGTCCTAATTTGCCCTTAATGAGCTAATTGCAATGGTGACCTCAGAAGGCAAGTCTGAAATTCAAACACACAGCAATTCCCATATTGGAACAGACCAGTCTTTGTTTACTGGTGGCTTGTACCAGATGTTACAGAGAAAAGCCCCAGAGGACATGCAAATTATGTTCACTAGCATTGCATTCTCTGGAGAATTACTACCTTGATTGTTAATTAGTTTTATAGTACACAAAGCAGTTAAAGGCTGTTTCTGCAGAGATTGATTCAGTGCTGAAATGAAGGCAAGACCTTTCCTACAATATTTTCACCTCTAGTTTGAGTGAAAAAAATACCAAGTACAAAGGCAAATTAAACAAGAAGCATTTGGGAGTGGTTTTTTTTTGTTGTTGTTGTTGTTTGTTTGTTTGTTTGTTTTTTGTTACTTTTTTTTCATTACAAGTCTTTGTTATGCTACTGATGCCTTCTATACATGATAAAGTATTTAAGAATAAAAAGCCAGAAAAAGTTCTTGCTGTAGCTGATTCAGTCCACACTGGTTTCTTTTTGACAGTTTGTTACCCAAAATGAACATATAGAGAAACTGAAGACAAAATTCATAACCTTTTTCTTCTCAATCATAATATCTCTCAGCCTTTCTTCACAGGAGAGGTGTTCTGATCCCTTGATAATTTTTATGGCCCTCCTCTGATCCTGTGCTAACTTTACTGTGTTTCTCCTGTGATGGAGGCTCCAGAGCTGAATACAGTATTCCAGGTACGGTCTACAAAAGTCTTGTTGAATTTTCTTGTACAGCTCTGCCTCTCAAGCCTCTCAAAGTCACTCTGGATGGCATCTCTTCCCTCCAGCATGTTGACATCACACAGTTTAGCATCATCTGCAAACTTGCTGAGGATACACTCAACCACACTGTCAATATCATTATTGCTAAAAAATAGTGACAGTACTGACCCCTGAGGAAAATTCCTCATCACTGGTCTCCACCTGGATGCTGAGCTGCTGACTGCAACCCTTCGAGTACAACCATACAGCCAATTCCTTATCCACCAAGTGGTCTACTGATCAAATTCATGTCCCTCCAATTTAGAGACAAGAATGTTATACAGGACAGTGACAAATGCTTTACAGAAGTGCAATGTAGAGGATGGAAACTGCTCGTCTGTTAAATGCCAATACTGTTACCCAGTCATAGAAGGCCATGGTATAAAGCCATGTTGTCTATCACCAGTCAGATCTTTGTTTTCCATGTACCTTTAAGAGTTTCCTGGAGGATCTGCTCCATGATCTTGTCAGGCTTAGAGGTGAGACTAACGAGCTTGCAGTTCAACAGGTTGTTCTTTTTGAGCTTTCTGTAAATTGCAGTTATGTTTCCATTCAGTGGGAACAGACTGCCACAACTTCTGAAATACAGCAAATAAGGACTTAATCTGACAGTTCCCGCAGGACCATTGGATGTATATAATCAGTTCCCATGGACTTGTGCACATTCAGGTTCCATAGATGCTCTCAGACTGGTACTTCATGCTCTCAGTCCCTGAAGATTTCTTGTTTCAGCTTGTGAAAATAGAAAACATACAATGATTTTTGTCTATGAAAGGAAAATATCTGTTTCTTTAGTTAACATCCTGCCCTTCTTACTTCTATTCACTTTTTTCAAAGAATTTCTGGTTGCTTTTCTATAATACTGCCTTTACTGACTGTCAGTGAATCACAAGAGCAATGTAGCTACATGCAGGCAATTTGAAAATACTGTTTATATATATATATTCACTCATGGCTTCTCAGAATTATGTAAATGAAGCTGAAGTCTTTCCTAGGTATGCCTCTGAATAAAACCCATATCCCATGTGTTTATGGAAAAGGAAGCAAAAAATCTGAGTTCACAGTCACAGTATCACAGTATTGTGCGAGTTGGAAGGGACCTTAGAGATCATTGAGTCCAACTCCTGGGATTCGAGCCTGCTGTGTAGCAGAGCGGCACTTCTACCACTTGCGCCACAGCGGGGATTAGAACCTGGGCCTACGGTGTTGCAAGTGGCACTTCTACCACTGCGCCACCGGGGCACATTAGTTGGATGTATTATCTTATGAATTTTTATATTATGCCATTCATGTTTGTCAACTGTCTTCTATTCTAACCATACTAACATTTATTGTTCTCGTTTGGCATTGGAGATATATTTTTATTAGAAGTGGCATCACCTGTTTCTGATACAGCTTTATGACACTTCCTTAATTTGTATGCATGCAAGCAAAATTTTAAAAATATCCTTGTTGTCATATTGAATCACCAGACAGATATAGAAAGCACTTTGTGAAATTCACCTTCCTATTCAGGGTCATCTCAGGCTCTCTTCATCATCTAAATCTTGAAGAAGTCCTCAAAATTAGGCTGTTTTGCATAAGTGTGAACTCATCCATTCTGAATGCCCATCTGAACTTAAGTGCTTATTTCTGTGTCATGGCATTATGGGAAGATTCTCGAATCAAGCTTTGGTCTACCTAACGTGTCCTTAAGCTTCATTGTTTTTCAGGTTTTCCCAATTAGTAGAGTGCTATGAATGGTTAAGGACCAAAAAATTGTAGTACTTGATCATTTTGATTAATGCATTTGGACATTCTGTCTGCTGAGGATGAGTGGAGTGTCTCCTTAGGGTGTAACAAAGTGACTTGACCTTTGCAAGTAGAGAAGTAACACTGACATCAGCTCAAAAAATAGGAGCCAGTCTTCTAGGCTGGAGTGAAGTCACTGACTAGTGTCTGTCCAGAAGGCAAATTACAATGAAACATGACACACAGAAGACTTAAAGTAGCTGTTAATTTTAGATGTCTACAAGTTTTAGTTATAAGCAAGAACTTAATTAACTTCAGTAGAATTACAGGGGAGAAAAGAACAGCTGTTCTCCTGCTCTGGAGGGATTCAGAATGATACTTTTATAGTGTTAGGGTGGAACATTTGGGAATTTTAAAGAGAAGAGCAGGTTAACAGAAACGAAGGCTCTGTTTTGATTAATACCTCCTTGGATATTATCAGTGTTTTGTCAGAGAAAAGCAGGAAACCATTAAAATATTATTTCAAACACAAGGGCCCAAATCCTGCTTCTGATGGTCTTTATTCCACATTTGTTTTAAGTCCAACAGACAATAAAAACTTGGTACAGACTCTGGGGAAGAATTCTAGAGAAAAACAGAGCAGATCTCAAAGCTGTTCTGTTTCAGTTATTGGTAAATGTTCAGCACTTTATTCATTCCAGGAAATGAATTGTCAGGACTGAGGAAGTGACTGGCACACTGGCCTGGTAACAGAATTATCAGTGTGTGAAAGACATTTAAAACAAATTATGCAGAAATAGCTCTGCTACTTGCAGGTTTGCGTGGTTTCCCAGGCATATTTCAGAAAACACTGGAAAGAGAGGGAGGGAAAATTTACCCTCCACTGAGAAACAGTCTGAATGTTAAGCTATTGGAGAGAGCCTTCTGAAAGACAGTTTAGAAGAGGGTTGTAATATTAATGGTTCACTAAGTGAATTATGCTTTTACAATATAGCAGTAAAAACAGTGTTAGCACATGGTCATGAGAATGCTCATCTGAGACACATTAAATTGACAGTTTAATGTTTGTGATTTTGGATATGAAAGACTCAATCTGTTACAAATTCTTTCTTGTTGCAACCATGAGTAAAGATGGCTCAGTGCATAAAGGTGGTGCTTTGGCTGTACTTAATTGCATAAATATCACATAATGTTTCTTAAAATTTTAACCATTAAAAGCCAAACAATTAACACATGAAAAGCTGGACCTTGACAGTTCAAATAGAGCTATGCTTCAGCTGAAATGCTTGTTTTTGGTCATGACCTGAAATCCACTGTGCTCCCAAGACCAAGATTTAAGTGCTCAAAGTGTGAATATCTTCAAGTTTAGGCATTTAGATAAAGTCTGCATTTCTGTTGACAACAACAACATTTTGTCTGTCCCTGTAGCAGCTATACCTGAATTGTTGAAAGAAGGAGACAGTTTATATTTTTTGCCTTAATGGAGTTCATTGCAAATATAATAGAATGTTCTGTAATGCATACAGAACCAGCTGGGCATACATGCAGCTTTGAGGGTGATCTGTACTATGTGTCACCATTTACTTTTATTTCAGCAACAAGTAAACTTGTGAATGTAGTTAGCAAATTTGTCCTCAGTTCCAAACCCCAACTGGATAGATGCTTTTACAGTGTACACATTTTGAAACAAATGGGAAAAAACAAACAAACAAACAAATAAACAAAAAAACCCACCACAAAACTTTTTTTTTTTTTTTTTTTTAATGATGCTTTTGTAGCACGTATTTGTAAGTACTTATTTTACTGTAGAGATTAAGTACTGTCTTCTCATATGAGACAAAAGGCTTGATGCCCAATAAACGCCAAGAAAGGATCAGGACCCCATGGAAAGCAATAGGTGAATCTCTGATGTTAACTCTGATACTGAAAATAGAATAACTTTAAGGTTAACGTCTGGAGAACTGACTTAAATAGGGAACATTTTGGTTTAAAACAACATCAACAACAAATCTCTAGCAAGACAGGTGCAGGAGTAAGCAGTAAACTTCTTTTCATTAGAAAAACCTAACTTTCCCTGAGACTGCCTGATTCAAACAGCTGCCTTCTATTCTCAGCTTCCTTTTCCAAATCTAGCATCTAATTGAGAGTCAACTAGATGGTACTAAATGGGATGTTGTTGTGAGGTGTAGCTTGTATTGCACAAGGATTTAAAAACAAAAACAACAAAAACTCATGAAAACTTTTAATAACTTGATAGCCTTGTAAAAGCTTTCTATAGAAATTAACTTTTAGGACTTTAGCATTTATTTTCTCATAACAAGGGTGAATCGATTATTAAATGGTCGAATGCACACAGTGCATATTGATCTGTTCATGCGTAGCAGCTTTCCCCCAGCAGGCACCTTGCTGCCTGTAACGTATTTTAAATAGGATTACTACTCATTAAATTACAATGACCTGGAGCAATGGTCAACAAAAACGAAATTGCCTCAGTTCATCATGGTTTGGATCACTGCCATTGAATTTCAGTGGCTGCATTTCCCTAGAGTAAATAGACTTGAAGAACATATATGCTTGAATGCTTCAACTTCTTGGATTTAATCAGATAAAACTAAAAATTTCATAACTATGTGTGGAAGTTTAGGAAGTGCAAGGAATTCCTCATTGTAGTTTTAGGGCAACTTAAAACTTGGGTTAGATTAAAAAGTAACAATCTTCAGCTGATGTGGTACATAGATTCCACGCTGCACAGTACCACATTGGCTTCTGTACACAGGGGACTTATTTTGATTCTAGGCACTGCTAGTGTAGTGGTTAAATCTGACCAGAAACTACTAGACAGACTGCTAGAACACATTTTATTTCTTAAATTTAAATTTGAACACAGCAGAAGTATGCTGAAAACTAATTGAACATACAGGCAGTGACTCAAATAATGCATTGTTGTTTTACTACTTGGGGGCCCAACACTGAAGGAGAAGACAGGGATTTAGGCAAAAATGTTGTAAACATTGAGAAAAAATCAAAGAAAATATATTGATATGATCACTGGGAAAGAACATGGATAAGTTTAGTATGGGTTTATGCTGATAAACCAAAATAAAGGATTTCTTTTCCTTTTGATATTCTATTATGAACAATTATGAATGTTGAATGACAGATGGAATTCACAAGTAACTCAACTCTCTGATGCTCTTGTTGATCTGATGTTGAGACGATTTAGTTTATCATTTAGCATAGGTATCTGTTCACACTTTTGTAAAACTCTGGCGCAGTTATATTACCCCAGGGAGACAGCTTTATGCTGCAGGAATTAATGACATGGACATTTATGATCATGAGTAATGGTGTGCGGTGAAAAACCTTCTGATTTGGATGTACTGAAAATGTAAATCTTATATATGACATTGTCAGAATTGTTTGCAAATGGCTGACAAAGTTTAATTTTTGCTGGACAATATTGGATTATGAGTGATAATTTAATTTTAACAACATTCAGCATTTATTATCAGTCACAGTGACTTGAAGTACCTTGTATTCTACATAGGACTCATGGTAGAAACCTCAGCCAATGAAAAAATGAGGACTATGTAGAATCATTGAAAAGAGAATCCTGAACTGCTTTATTTTAAAAATGTGCAAATCTACATATGAAAATTTATCTGTTCAAGATCTTTTAATCTGGTTCATCTCACTGGGTCAAGTCTTATAGAACAGAGATATTCCCACTAACGCCTGTCTGAAAGTTACTCAAGCTTCTTGCTTCTCCATTTTGCTGGCTCTTCTGGTCAAATGGTGAATTGTGTCAGAGGCAATAGAGAATATTTTTTTAGGGACTGTATTTTTTTAATTTTGGATGTGTTATTATTATTATTTGGATGTGTTATTATTATTTTCCCACAGTAGAGGGCACTGTACTCAATGTAAGTCCTTCATATACCTTTCCTTTAGGAAAATGCTGACAATTTCTCTCCAAGTGAATGTGCACTGAAAATCTGCATGAGGAGAAAGTGTGAAGTAGCTAACATCCTGCAAATCACGCCTATTTGTGGACTCTAAATTTGCCAACAGTTGAGCAAAACTAAACAGAAAGATGTGTTCTTCATAAAATATCCTAATCAAGACCAAGGTAGGATGACAACGACAGATGAACTGCATATGCAGTCCTCTGGATTAAAGCTGTAATGAATCATCCATAGAATCATGGAATCATAGAATCATAGAATCAATGAATTGCTCTGGTTGGAAAAGACCTTGAAGATCATCAAGTCCAACAGCAACCTAACCAAACCACCCTAACACCCCTCAAGAAAATCATGTCCCTGAGCATCACCACATCCAAACAGTTTTTAAACACATGCAGGGATGGTGACTCAACCACCTCCATAGGGAGTCTTTCAGTAAAGTTTTTCCTTATATTCAACCTAAACCTATCCTGAGGTTGGGGCCATTTCCTCTCATTCTGTCATCTGACACCAGTGAGAAGAGACCAGCCCTACTCTCGCTACAATCACCTGTGGGGTATTTGAAGAGAGCAATAAGGTCTCTCTCCCAGCCTCTTCCCCAGACTAAACAGCCCCAGTTCCTTCAGTCTCTCCTCATAGAACATATTCTCCGAGCCCCTCACAAGCCCTGTTGCCCTTCTTTGGACCTGCTCCAGCACCTCCATGTCCCTTTGGACTGTGGTGCCCAAAACTGAACACAGCACTTGAGGTGGGACCTCACCAGTGCCAAGGATTACTTCCCTAGTCCTGCTCATCACACCATTCCTGATGCAAGCCAGGATGCCATTGGCCTTCTTTGCCACCTGGGCACACTGCTGTCTCATATTCAGCCAACTGTCCACCTGTACTCCAAGGTCCCTTTCCACCAGGCAGCTTCCCAGCCACTCCTCCCCAGGCCTGTAGGGTTGCCTGATCTTGTTGTAACCAGAATACAGTATTGGACAATTGGCCCTATTGAAACTCAGACAGTTTGCCTTGGCCCATCAATCCAGTCTATCCAGGTCCTTTTGTAGTGCCTTTCTCCTTTCAGGCAGATCAACACTCCCTCCCAGCTTGGTATTGTCTGCAAATTTACTGAGGGTGCACTCAATCCCTTCATCAAGATCATTAATAAAGATGTTAAATAGGAATGGCCCCAGTACTGAGCCTTGGGGAACATTGCTCATGACCTGCTGCCAACTGGATTTAACTCCATGGAAAACAACAGTTTGGGCCCAGCCATCTAACCGGTGCTGGATGTGGAGCACCCAGTGGAGCCTATGTGCATCCAAACTGTGAGCAGCCAGCTTCTCCGCAAGGAGTTGTGGGGGACTGTGTCAAAGGCTTTACTGAAGTCCAGGTAGACAACATTGATGGCCTTACCTTCATCCATTAAGCTAGTCTCCTTGTCATAGAACAAAATCAGATTTGTCAAACAGGATCTACCTTTCATAAACCCATGCTGACTGGGACTGATCCCTGGATGACCTTTAATAGATCCATGATGGCTCATGACATTATTCACTCCATGACCTCCCCTGACATTGATAGGACTGTATCTGTGAGGATCATCTTTCCAGCCCTTTTTGAAGATAGACGTCACATTTGCCAGTCTCCAGTCCACCAGGACATTTCTGATTAGCTAGGACAGTTGAAGAATGATGAAGAGTGGCTTGGAAACCACATCCACAAACTCCTTCAATGCTCCAGGGTGCTGTCCATCTAACTCATGGACTTGTGAGTGTCCAGCTTTCAGAGCAGGTCCAAAACCATCTCATCATGGATTATGCAGGGCCTATTCTGCTCCTCATCCCTACCTACCAGCACAGGGGACTGTGTTCCCAGGGAGTAGCAAGTCTTGCTACTAAAGTCTGAGGCAAAGAAGGTATTAAGTTCTTCAGCCTTATCCTGATCTTTTGTCACCTTGTTGTCCTTGGCATCCTACAAGTGATGGAGATTCTCCCTAACCCTCCTCTTACTGCTGATGTATTTATAGAAATATTTAGTGTTGTCCTTCACCTTAGTGGCCAAGTTCAATTCCAGCTGGGCTTCGGTTTTTCTAATTTTCTCTCTGTACAGATTCACTATGTACTTATAACCATCATAAGTTGCTTGCCCACTCTTCTTTTTCCTGAATTCCAGCCAAAGGTATCTCTTCAGCCAGGCCGGCCTCTTTGCCTGTCAGCTCATCTTCTGTGACTCAAATACTCAAATACTCAAATACTGCACCTTTAAAATAACTTTCTTAAATTATTCCCAGCCCTAAGCTCCCATGCCCTCCAGATCTGCCTCCCAAGGGATCCTCTCAGCCATGCTCCTACAGAGGCTAAAGTCTGCCCTCTCAAAGTCCAAGGTGGCAGTTCTGCTGACTTCTCTTTGGTTTGAAAATGATTGAAAAATCTAGGATCTCACGATCACTATGCTCCAGACTACTACTAACTGTCTAGCTACATTATTTTAATGTTTAACTGCTTGTCTAAAAAGGTAGCTACATCACAAAGATTGAATAAATTGTGATTCTATTCTGTATACAATTAAAAAATAATCTGAATGAATAGTAGATACTTCAGATTTCAACAAATGTTATTACAAAGATAACCCGCTATCTGTTCAAATAGCCATGAACTCCTTTCCTATCATCTGTATCTTTTCCAACCTCTGAGCAGTGCTATAGTTATCTAAAAAAGAGTGAGAACACACAGCATGTGCTACCAGTTGATCACGGTCCAGCCCTCACAAAAGGCATGTCCTGCTTAACCAACCCAATCTCCCTCTATGATGGAGTGACCCACCTGGTGGATGAGGGAAGGCTGTTGATGTAGTCTACCTTGACTTCAGCAAAGCCTTTGACACTGTCTCCCACAGTATTCTCCTGCAGAAGCTGGCTGTCCATGGCTTGGACAGGTATACACTTGACCAGGTAAGGAGCTGGATGGAGGGCTGGGCCCAGAGGGTGGTGGTGAATGTACCTAAATCCAACTGGTGACTGGTCACAAGTGGTGTTCCCCAGGGGTCAATGCTGGGGCCTGCCCTCTTCGGTATCTTTACTGATGACCTGGATGAGGGCATTGAGTGCACCCTCAGTATGTTTGTAGATGACACCAAATTTTCTGGGAGTGTGGATCTGCCTGGGGGTAGCAAGGCCCTACACAGGGATCTGGACATTCTGGAGAGCTGGGCTGAAGCAAAAGGGATGAGGTTCAACAAGACCAAATGCCAGGTCCTGCACTTTGGCCACAACAAGCCGAGGCATTGCTGCAAGCCTGGGGCAGACTGGCTAGAAGACCACGTAGAGGAAATGGACCTGGGGTTATTGATCGGTGCTCGGCTGAACGTGAGCCAGCCCACGTAGCCAGGAAGACCAATGGCATTCTGGCTTGCATCAGAAACAGTGTTGCCAACAGCAACTTGGAAGTGGTTGTAGTCCTGTACTCAACTCTGGTGAGGTCACACCTTGAGTACTGTATCCAATTTTGGGCCCATGACTGCAAGAAAGACATCAAGGCCCTCGAACGTGTTCAAAGAAGGGCAACAAGGCTGGTGACGGGTCTGGAGCACAGGCTTTATGAAGAGCGGCTGAAAGAGTTGGGATTGTTCAGTCTGGAGAAGAGGAGGCTCAGGGGAGACCTTATTGACCTCTTTAACTACCTGAAGGGAGGTTGTAGTGAGCTGGGGGTTGGTCTCTTCTCTCGTGTAACTGGTGAGAGGACTAGAGGGAATGGCTTCAAGCCGTGCCAGGGGAGGTTCAGGCTGGACGTTATGAAATACTGCTTCTCTGAAAGAGTGGTCAGGCAGAGGAATGGGCTTCTTAGGGATGTAGTGGAGTCACCGACCCTGGTGATGTTCAAGGAACGTTTGGACATTGTGTTGAGGGACATGGTCTAGTGAGAATTATTGGTGATGGGTGGATGGCTGGACTGCATGATCTTGTAGGTCTCTTCCAACCTTGGTGATTCTGTGACTCGGTGATTCAGACAGCCTCCCACCTTTACACCCCCCACAAGATCTTCTCTGTTAACAAAGAGTAATCTCTAACTATTACGGTATTAAATATCTCAAGCTACTAAAAAATAGAATATTCTAAAAAGAGCTGGGGTAACTTTTGAAAGAATTGTCAGAACTTGGTTTTGTGCCTAATATTTGTGTTCTTAAACTGCTGTGGTCTACTTTCCTTTATAGTTGCATCTGTACATTTCTTGAGGTACCCTGTTTCAAGCTACCATTCTTAGAGGGTGGAGTTGATGATCTGCACAGCAGAAGTGCTTATGGATAACATCAAGAGACTACTGCGACTTCTCAGTAGGGTTTTGTACTGCACCATGAGCTTATTTCATATCATCTGCACAAAAATTCATTGAAACAAATGAGTTATTGCATTTTCTGCAGGCTGAAATAAATATTCTAGTACCTTGTTCTGATTGTAACTTCATCTTATTCTCATCTAATCTCTCTAATGGCTGTCTTCGCACATACAGTCCATATTCCTTCCTCTTACAGAGCAGAAAATGAATTGGCAGTTGTCTTTTTCTTCCCTTTTCTCTCCTACTATTTCCAGTACACACAAACTTTCTTTTGTGCTGTATTTCACATGTCCCTAGACTAAGAACTGAGCAGTAAAATTATGTGAGTAATTTATATTTCTTGATTGATCAACTGAACTGGAAATTAACACCCACTGTTTTTTAATTTATCCAACTTTTTTTTTTTTTTATTATTTTTTCAAGATTGAAATGATTATCTAATTTCAAGATACTTTAAAAACAGATAGCAGATAGCTTGTAGATATTTGCAGATCGTGCCACTATAAATGCCAGGAAACCAGTAATGAAACCTGGGAACTGCAACACCTGCATTCAAATTTCATTTCAAAGTGAGCAGGGAAAGAATCTGAATCTCCTATATAACAGCAAAAACATTTTGTGTGCCTGGATAAAGACAATTATGAAAATGTCTCAGCTATAGAACACTGAGTATGTTATGTTCTGTGTACTCCTCTATAATATTTCTGACAAAGAGATATTTTATCAAAGTTCAAACTATGGACTGATTTCTTAGGTGAAGACTTAGAGTTCAGGTTTGATTGATAAGAATGGACCAAACAAAATTTTATAAAAGAGACAATGTCTCTTTTCAGTATATGAGATCATTTCATGCAAATACATTCTGTTGCATACCAACATTAAGGTTGTCTTTATTATCTGCCAATGTCTTCCCTAGCATTAGCGTATGGCTTTTGGGACTGTTTTCTAAAACAATTTTTGAAACACAAGTTTAAGCAGTAATGAATACTGCTCAGCTTCAGTTGAAATGATTTTGAATTTCATCCAAAAACATACTTTAACTCCTTTTTACCTTGTGTGTGAGAGATGCAATGAGTTAACTTTGGATGACTCTGTGATGATTACAGAGTGAACATCGGTTTCCTTGCAATCACATTTTCACCTGCTCATGTGGTGTACACCTGTGTCTTTTTGGCAGTTTAATTGGTATTTTGCCACATATCAAATTGCTCTTGCATCTGATGAAGTATGTTTATTTCAATTTGCCCTTTCAGAAGATTCTGGGTGTTTCGTAATGGATTTTTTCAAATTTTATACTTTGAAACTGCTCTTGCTTTCACTGTCATAATTTAGCTTGACTAATCCAAATCCGCATGTCATGGATAATGCAGACATAATGCCATTAGTTGCATCCAATAAAAAGTTTTGTGAAAAGTGGAATGATTTGTCCAGTGAGAATGATTTCAAACTGGATTACCTGTGGTTATTCTCATCTAGACAAGCAGTCAATATCACAGTTTGGAAAAACATTAGGAGAATTGTCATTATTTCCAGGCTATATTGCACCTATCTCAGAATGGGGGAGTTAGAGCAATTTTATATGGTAGATAACATCTTGATTTTCAATTTTGTTTTTGTTACATACCTTGAAGGCTTCATTTGAAACAGATATTCTCTAATTTAACAATTGTTTAATGCTTTGATTTTAACAGTGACAATTGGTTAATGTAATTTCACCTCTGTGCTTTTTGGTTTTCTATTTCTGTAGTGCCTTTCAAGTTAGTTACAGGAATTCCCGATGCTTATTCTGCAAGCAGGTTTGAAAATGTTACTTCCTCTGTCCTATTGTCTTCTAATTTTGCAACAGCTATGTTATCTGAAATGCAAAAAGGTAATTTGACTGAAGTATCAAACTTTGAGATAGATGAAAAATAGTAAGTTTAAAGATTTCATATATACTTTTGCATACAGATCATCATCAACAACAAAAGAAATACAGAAAGGTGACTACCTAATGCCCCTTTAAGAAGGGTTTCTTGAATGAGACTTGATCTTCTTAAAGCATGCTAATAACATGCTTCTTAAAGGATTTAGATGTCTAGTGTCTGATTCCCTTATCAGGGAATTTTGATTGATTCCGTGTGAGGCTGTAACCATGAGTAGGTCAAAAGCAAAAAAGTAAACTGAGGCGAAGTGCCTCCAGAATTAGGCATTGTCTCGCCCCAATTTAGGAGAGAGGCAAGGTTCTTTTAATAAGTTATGCCCAGCATGAGATTAAGAAGAAAAACATTCAAATGCTGACCAGTTTATTAGAAATAATAGACAGCTGAGGGGATGGGGAAGGGAGAGCGGTGAATATCAAAATTAGGGTGATGGGGAAAGGAAAGTGGGCGATAGGAAAGGTGGAAAAAGGCAAGAATTAAAGAAAGGCAGGGAAAGTCACCTCCTTGATGCAGCAGCTTCCCATTGCACTTTGTTTTGTTGGTCCGGGGAAAAACAAGCGTAGGGGAAAGCAGCAGCAGAGTGGCAGGCCACAAGCAGCAGATCGGTGCAGCGCAGAGCAGGAGGTAGAAAGGGCAGCAGGGTCTCAGGGAACAGTGAGGTCTCATGGAGCAGAGTCTCGAGTAGCGAGGTCTCATGGAGCAGCGAGGTCTCACAGGCAGTGTCTCAAGCAGCAAGCCCAGGTGAATCCATTGGCAGAAGTAAGATGACAAAGGAGGAATCTGAGGCCAGAAACCTAAAAGTTCTTCATGCAAGCATCTTCTTCAGCATGCAGGCGTTCACGTAGTGAGGCATCTGATGTCAGACAACCTCCTTGTTCACTAAGTGAGGCATCTGATGTCAGAAAACCTAAATCCATGGTTTGTCCATGCTCTTTTTATCCTACTTCTTCCCATCCTTCGGGACATTTCTGGAAAGCTTGGGTCAGAATCATGTGAATACCTCGGAGATGGCCCTCTTCCATGAGATAGGCCCACACAAAAAGACCACTTTAGAGCCATTCATCTGTATCTTATCTCCCTTTTGTAGCACTGGACTTGTCCATCTGTCATGTCACCCTTAAACAAAGGGGTTCTGGAACCTTGGTTAAGACTTGCCCGGACTTTTCCTCCTGTGTGTCTCAGAGAGGAGTTCTCAAAGGGAGTTCTGGAACCTTGGCCAGGCTTGCCTTCACTTGTCCATTTCAGCAAACTCTGAGACAGTAATGTAAAAAGCATGGCCTCTTACGGGCATAAGCTGTTATTACAGTTGTCTAATATGTTTTCTTGCTGTTTATTTGAAAAAACATCTAATGCTGAATTTAGGCAGGTACTGTGTCCCTTGTGTTCCTACTTAGTTGCCAGCCAAGACAGAAGTTTCTAAAGACTATGTTTACCTCATATTGCAGTTAGATGACATTTTGAAGATGACCCACTCCTGTCTTTTAAGAGATGGATAGAAAGATATATAATTGTGTTGGGGCCTCCTTTTATCATATATAAGGCATACAATTTGGTCTAATTTCTTTTTCTGATGTCTGTTTGGATACTTCCATGTTAGCAGTATTGACTGTCTAATCAAAATGCTTGCAAATTCTTTATCTAATTTTGGGGCACTTGTCTAGACATACACCCTCTAAAGAAGATGTAGACATTTTAATACAATGTTATGGATTTAAATTAGTCCTGAGGACTTATGTGTCATGGGGTCTATGCTGAATGTGTATAGGTCATTCCTTGTACCTAGTAATTTTTACCGTTTTTGAAAGTACTTGTATGAAATCAGCTGATATATAGCAGGATTTTGCAAAGTACTGCACTGCAAAGATTTAGCATCAAGGGGAATAATCCCACTTAAAGCTTTGAAACATCCCAATACTCAGATTACAGTTAGAGAACGTGCTGTCAGTTATTTCTGAAGTACCTTATCACCAGTGTCTTCTTTTTTACTATTTGCAAAACACTGCCAAGCTGAAGGAGTTTCTGTCACATCCAACACTGATTACTGAGAGATGGTTCTGTCTCTCTCTCTCTCTCTCTCTCTCCTTTTTCAGTCTTAGGCTAGCATAATGTTTCATGTTTTCCAGTTAGAGTGAAACACTAGAGCAAGGACAGTAAATCAGATTACACATGACTGCCACCCTCCTTTCTTATGCTGGGTGACAGATCAGTGACAAACTGATTTTGAATTTTTCTGCTTTCTATAAAGCTTCATTCCTCCATTACTCGATGGTGGGGTTCTTTGCCTGAGGATGAGCAGATGCTGCACAGCTTGTTGTTTTAACTAAAGAGAGTTTCTGGGGCCCACTGGCATTGTCATGCTGAAAAGGTTGTTGTTTTTTGTTTGTTTGTTTGTTTTTGTTCCCTCCTTCTCTCCTTCTCACCCCCCAGTTTTTTAGATCTATAATGACTGTTTTATTATTTAAAAGAGATTTTGAGAAACTTGAGATGGATGTTGTGTATTACCGTGAAAATGCTTTTGCATGTCTCTCCACATAAACATCACAAATTGTTATGTGTTGCATCCCTACTACTCTAGTGATTACTGAATGATTATACTCGTTAAAGCATTTAATGGGCAACATTATATTTCACTTCCTTCTTTCCCTCTGAGTCATTGTGTGCTTTTTGAGATTTTTGTTACATGTTTGGTTTCTATTGAAAAAAAAAAAAAAAAAAAAAAAAAAAAAGCATATGCATTGAAATGGAAATGTTTAGCTGGGAGCCACCAGTTTCAAAGCCTCTTCTATCTCAAAGTAAAACAAACATGCAAGTGATGTAGACAAAAGTCTCTTCTCGCAATTAGTAGGCTAAAGAATAAACTTAAACGATTGGATTGTTCAATCTGAGCCCTTCTTTCATCCTTTTGTTCCAGTTTAACATCAGTGGATACCGTCACTGTTTCCCAGCAGTGTTTTTTTTTCAGGAAATTTGAATACAGGCTCTCCAGTTTTCTTTCTACCCGTTTTGTTTTAGTAGAAAATATCACATGGACTCAACAGTTTGTTTCCAAGCCAAAAATACCAAACAAACAAACAAGCATAAAATCTACAGTAAAAATACTGGAATTAACCTAAATGTGACCAATTTAAAAACTGATAATATAAACTATGACATTTCCTTCAGAATATTTTAATGATTGTAGCAGTTCTGAATATTTTCCAAAATATATGAAGTTATCATTTCTCATGGAAAAAACATTCTTGGTTTTGCTGGTTTTCTGTGGCAAAGAGTTCTGTCCAATTGTTTTCTGCTCATCAGTTTAGATTGTTGCCCTTTGGATTTCTTGAATGTCATATTTTACTTCTGGCTATTTTATCTTCTAAGTATTAATTTTATTACTTACTTGATACTGTCTGTATAGAAAAAATGCGTTTGCTACAGTTTGTTCCTGGCTTCAACTTTAGTTTCTCTCTGCCAACTACTTGGATAGGACTGCTATAATGTATTTAACAGCTGCTCCTGCTCCTGGTCTTTGGTGAGCTACTTATTTCAGCCACACTTTGATGAAGATAATCATGTATTAGTCATATAAAATGTTGAGTGCTACATAAAGTGGTGCATGCTATAGCATCACTGTATGTAGCATGATTACTAAAATAACTCGATTTTCTTAGAGTGTCCAAAAGCTTGAAAAAAAAGTGTACCCTAAATAAAGGATTATTTATTGCTATGATGTTTATTCTTTGTTTTGTGAGAGAAAATCTTACATCAAGTTCTAAGCTGAGAAGAGTATCTGAGAGACAGATACTGTGAATTGAAAGTCTGGACTGGAAGTGAAGCTCTGTAGATCAAATGCAGTTTAATGGAAATTATCTTTTTGCAAATTTCCTATCTTCAGGAGAAGATTTCCCATTTAAATGCCTGTGGGAAAGTATCACGCTATGCTGCAAAACTGTCCTGGTTTACAAATACTTGACTGCTTCTTTACCTTGTGTGAAGAACAAACAAAAAAACCTCACATCATTATTTGTGAAGGGTAGTTTTGATACACTTAGTTGTGTTCTTAGGTTCACTCTGGTTTATGTAAAGATTCCTACTCAAATAATATGCACATGAAGTCAGGTTCCAAGGATGCTTGATAATCTCTATTCATAATTTCATTGGTTGATCTAGCTCTGTGATTTTTCATCTATGTCTTTGTGTATATGTCTAACTTTGTACCTGCCTCTGCTCTTGTACTGGCTGTTGCCTTAGCAGACTTTCTGAATCTCTCTCTCTCTCTCTCTTTTTTTTTTTTAATTTTTTTTATTTTTTTTTAAATTTTTTGTTGTTGTTGTTGTCCTTGTTTCCATTTTAGCCTTCTAATGAGTTAATATAATACAGTTTCTCAAAGCAATGTCTGCTGTATGATGTGGGGAGTGCCAGGCAGATGGTGAGAACCTGTACACAGCAAGAAAGAAAATGCAGGCTAGACAGCAGAACTCAGCAGTTAGGTCAGTGCAGATTGAATGCCAGGGCACCCCTGCTTTAGACAGTTAGACACATAAATTGTTCCAGCAATTGCTATCTTTTTATCTTCAATTACGTAAAAATCAGTGCTTTATTAAAGTAATGCGAGGGAACAATTTGTATTGTGTAAATCCCTTTTTATTTTAACTTGTCCAGAAACATAAAGGAGTTCTGCTTCTATATCCATTATTGCACAATAGCAGTCCTAAACTGGTTATTTAAGAAAGAAATTATTTTCGTATGTGTGGGTGAGAAATGATGTAAGCAGAACTCAACAGGAAAAGGCTGGGACTCTGGCTGCCATTTTTTCCTCTCTGTAGCAGACAGGATGTGTATATGTTTATGTCTGCGTTTCTGAATTTGTGTGAAAGCTATTAGGTAAATATTCCACGCTTTTCACTGGAGATTTTAAAAAGCAAAACAAACTACTGGTCTTTGGGAACTAGTTTATCAAAGTCTGCTATCTTTGCCTATTAGTGCCTATTAGGTTCCTTGTGAGGTTTACAGTTTTATCTTAAGGAAGTACTGAAATGAATGTTAGGAAATTTGGTTCTACTCCAGCCTATTTTTCAAACTTCTTGTTTGGCCTGGGAAAGATGCCACTGTACCTTTTGTGAGTCTCTAATCCTTGGCATATTAGACCTTCATATTTTTAGAATGGTCACAAGAGATAAATAATAAATTTCTTAAAAGTGTATGGTCCCTTCTTTCCCATGGCTAACTGTTATCTGTACGGTGTTTCCTTTGTGAACAATTACACTCTCACTTCCTTGGGCTCCTTAAGTCAAGGTAAAATATTTCCTTTTGCTACTCAGAGACCTGAATCAAGTCTCTCTACTAACACCCTGAGATCTGCAGAGGTTAATTTAGCTTGTAATTATAATACAGGAACACCTATACAGAATGAGAGCTCCTAGCCCAGATATCAATTAAGACCAATTACATAGTTGCATTAAAAAATCTGCACCATTACATTACCATGTTACTGCACTGTCTGATAACAAAGAAAACTCAAAATTATGAGAAAATGAGGACATCTAATTTCATTGTAGAAACTCAAAACACCTCATAACTAGAAGCTAATAAATAAATAAATAAATACATACATATATTTTAAACAGTGGAACTCTGAGGGAAACTGACATTTCCTTACTGCTGAATCTGTAGTTTTTGTTAGAAAACCTGGGTAGAATCAAAGAATCACAAAACTGTTTGAGTGGGAAGAGACTTCTAAAGTCCATTTCCACTGCAATGAGCAGGGACACCTACTTATCTGGTTGCTCAGAGCCTCTCTAGCCTGACACTAAGTGTCTCCAGGGACAGGGCATCTACCAAATGTCTGGGAAACCTGTGCCAGTTTCTCACCACCTTTATTATAAAAACATCTTCCTTATATCCAATCTAAATCTCCCCTTTAAATTTGAAGCCATTTCCCTTGTCCTATCACCACAGATCCTAAAGTGTCTGTCCCCTTCTTTTCCACAGCTCCCCTTTAGATACTGAAAGCCTGCTATCAGGTCCTATCAGGTCTCCCTAGGGACTTTTCTTGTCCAGGCTGAACAGCCTCGGCTCCCCCAGCCTGTCTTTGTAAGGGAAGATCACTTCTGTGGCTCTCCTCTGAACGTGGCCCAAAGGATTTACCTCTTTCCTGTACTTAGGACTACACATGTGGATTCAGTACTCCAGGTGAGGCCCCACCACCACAAAACAGAGGGGCAGGATCACCTCCTTCGTCCAGCACACATCTTTTGATGCAGCCCGGATAAATGTTGTCTTTCTGGGCTGTGAGGGCACATTGGTGACTCATGGCCAGCTTGCCATCCACCAGTACTCCCAAGTCCTTTTGGCAGGTAAAAACACAAACACATTGCTCTTAGATTAATTACAGATAAATCTTCACAGGAAATACAGTTTTCTTGCTTTGGTCCTACAGTAAAACCCACAGTATTGTTTAATATTTTCCATTAAAATAATCCAATGTTTGTGATTTTTAAAATGTTTACAAAACCTGATGATGAATTAAAGTGAATGAATGAGGTTTTTAAAAATAGTAATATTTTTCTTAAGTGGGTAAGTTTCTCTGAGTGGAGATTTGTGACCACATTCACAGCGCAGACCAGAAAGGGCCAGGAAGGCTTCTGAAAAACCCTTTGCCCTGGGCAAAGAGCCAGCCAGCCTTTGCTCTAGTTGTAGTGGCTTTTGTTACAGTGATTCAAACTCTACATTCTCAAGGGAATGGATAATACAATGCCTTGTCAGTTGTTCATCTCTGTCAGAGGTCATTAATGCTCTTAGATTATTACCGTATAATATTTGACAAGTGACCTAATGGTTGGATTGACCTTGGCTGGCTGCCAGGCCCCTACCCAATCACTCACTCTGTCTCCTCTGCTGGACAGGGGAGGAAATAAGATGGAAAACTCAGTTGGTTGAGGTGAGGATATGGAGAGATCGCTCACCACCTTGCACCACATGTAGAACAGTCTTGACTTGGGGAAAATAATTATTTGGTAATTAAAAATAGAACAGGCTGATAAGAAAAAAAAAGACAAAAATAAAAATGAATTGTCCACTCTCCCCACCCTGCCTTCTTCCAAAGCTCATCTTCACTCTTTCATTCCCTAATTTTTCACTCCCTCTTTTGCAAGTTCCTCAGGAAGAGGGGGAGTAGGGGTTGTGGTCAGTCCTTAACTGTTTTTGTCATTTATCCTCTTGTTTTTCCTTAATTAAGTGTGGCCCCTGTGTCATTCTTGTAGCAAGGGTCCCCAAACTGAACACACTACTCAAGGTGCAGCTTCACAAGTGTGGAGTAAAGACGGGCTATCACCTCCCTAGTCTTGAAGGTTACACTGTTTCTGATATAAACCAGGATGCCATTTGGCTGCCTTGGCCACCTGGGCACTCTGCTGCCTCATGTTCGGGAGGCTGCCAGCTAACACTCCTACATCCTTTTCCGTTTAGTTTTACAGCTATTCTGACCCAAGCCTATAGGGCTGCTTGGGATTACAGCTCATACAATTGCACTCAGCCCAGTGATCCACCTTATCCAGAGCCCTTTGTAGAGCCTTCTTACTATCTAGGAGATTGATAGTTCCTCCCAACTCAGTATCATCTGCAGATTCAAATATGGTGCACTCAGAGCCCTTGTCCAGGTCATCAGTATAGATACTAAACAAGATAGGCTCCAGTATTGATTCCTTTCTTAGCATGCTTTTGTTACATCTTACTGCAAATATATTTACATTCATGACGCACATAGAAAGCCAAATGATGTTAATATTTTACGTCTAGATACCCTTTGCAGCAATCACTCACTAGTAAAATGCATCTTCAAAAAACCAGAGATCTGATTTAAACAATATAAGCTAATTTTGGAATTTCAGGAACTGAACAGCAAGTGCATTACTTTTTCCAAATATTTGACTTGTGTTTCTGTGTTATGTGACTGTTGTTGGCTCTTGGTAAAGCTATGAGGCTGATAGTTTGCCTTTTATAGAGCAAGTGGAAAGAAATTACAATAAAACTAAAGCAAGAACTCCTAGTGTTATGAAGATAAGCCTGCTTTGACTTTTATTAGATCACATAATTCGTCAGAACAAGAATTTTGTGTAGCTGTGAAAAGGCTTTATTGAGAAGAATATGGAAAGCAGCTATGAAGATCAATAACATCTGCTAACCTTCTTTGCTTGTGGATCAACTCTAACCTTCTACACGCATTAAAGAAAGCTCTTTTCATCCTAAGCTTATGAAGCATCATAAATGTTTGAAACCTGAATTCAACAAATCAAACTCTATGTATTAGTCAGTTTTTGCTGTTAGATTTGAAATTCTATTTTACCTGATGGAAAGTAACAAAATGCCATCAAATGAAGGTACTGTTCAAATAACACCATTGAAAAAGTGAAATGGTAGAGGTACTAACCATTAGATTATTGTTAAGGGCATATTAACAATCATTAAATCTAGTCTTGGTTATTGGCAATGACACCTTACAGTACACTAAGAGCAAATGTAGTCTCTGCAATGTGATTAACTGTAAACATATTATACACAAAACCTTCTCCAAACACATCTTTCTATTCCTTCTCTTGACAATCAAAGGAAAAGACACATGGTCATGGACATTGCTTTCTGAGGATCTCCTCTGAGCTTAATATATTTTAGCAAGTGAAGCCACTCAGCTGAGCAGCAGTTTTGATATATGTGAATGCAGTCTCATTTCCTTTGATATCAGTAGGAGCTTTACTGAATTTATTACCTGTCTTTTTACCCAGGAAGACTGCAGAGACACCCTATTAGGTGTTCAACAAGTGAACCTAATATTTTTGAATATTGACAAGATGGCATTTCTGTAGGATGAGTTAATACAGAAAATATAAATGTCCAGGTATATATGAATCATAATTATCATTTTCTTATTCAAAGGAAAATCAGCATTTAGCACAGGGAACATGGAATTGTAGGTGCCAAGTAAAAAAAAATCTTGTTGCTTGACCTCTTTTAACTATTAGCTGGTGTTCTCAGAAATTCATGATCTCTGATGTTTGAGAGTGAAGAGTTAAGAAAGAAGGATTTAGAATCTTTTAGAAATAGGGTTTTTTTCATCAGACTTCTTGTTCCAAAAATGTTGCAAAGTAGGCAAGATATTAAATGCTATGCATAAAATCTTTCAATTAACATTAAGCTTAAATAAAAATGTAGGAATATACTTGAAGCATAGTTACTGTATTAGAAATAATTATTAAAAAAATAAAAATAAAAATCTTCTTTTTAAGCTAAGTACAAACTTTTTGTAAAATCTAATCTACAACTTGGCTTAGAGTGTGATTCCTCATCAGAACATACTGGCTATATGCTTTGGCTTGTATATTAATTTATGCAGTGGTCCCATTGATAGTTTTGTCAGGAAATTACACAGTGTGTACATCAAAGCCCACAGACAGTGTGAATAGCAGATGGAAAATACTCCTCTTAGGAAATTGGGTCTGCTTAATTATTTCCTGCCTTTGGGAATCCAACCACAATATTTATAACAGAAATACATTAAAAAAGAAATTTAAAGATTTGAAAAATGAATGTGACTACATACACTTGAGTTGTAATAATTAGGAGCTGATCTGCTATGTCTTCCATTGCATTAGATCTCTCATCTGAATATATGTCATTTCACTTCTGTTGACCTCCTCTGGACATGCTCCAACAGCTCCATGTCTCTCCTATACTGAGGACTCCACATCTGGATGCAGTACTCCAGGTGAGGTTTCACCAGCTCAGAACTGAGAGGCAGAATCACTCTCTTGCCCTGCTGGCTACACTGCTTTTGATGCAACCCAGGGTAGAGTTGACTTTCTGGGCTGCAAGGGCACATTACTGGATCATGTTTGGATTGCCATACAGCAGGTCTCCCAAGTCCTTTTCATCAGGGCCATGCCCTCTTCTTAAACCTCCCAGCTTGTATTGGGTATAATGTGGTGCAGGTGTGAGATTTTGCACTCGGCTTTGTTGAACATCATGGAGTTCTCCTGGGTTCACTGCTGGAGCCTGTCTAGGTCCCTCTGGATAGTGACCAGTCCAACAGGTGTTTAAACTGCACTGCACAGCTGTTGGTGATAAATTGATAGACCAGATTTTTTTCTTTTTTATTTTCCCCACAGTGAGTGAGATTGTTATTATTATTATATTATATTATATTATATTATATTATATTATATTATATTATATTATAGGACAGAAAGTAGAGTGTTGTGCTTTAGGACTTCACATTATAGAGTCACAGAATCACAGAATATTTGAGACTAGCAGAGCAGTGAAGGTCACCTGGTCCAACTCCCTTGCTCAAGCACAAACAGCTAGAGATGCTTGCCCAAGACCATGTCCCTGAGGAGGGAAATAACAGTCCATAGTTATTATGATCTTCAGATGTCTGTTGAAATGCTTCTCTGTACTTTCTCTTATGCAGCTATTCACTCTTGACCTTAAGGTACTAAATGAGCTGAATGGCAGATATAATCCTTTGATGCAGTGCTACCAGGTCAAGAAGAAAATAAATACAGAGCTTAGGTAGAAGCTAATTAAACTATTGTCTGTCTTTTCCCACAGGCTCTAATTCATTAAGAACACTATCCTCATTCAGAGAAATACATCAGAAGATTATTAGTTTGACTGAATTTCTTAGAATTTATGTTTAAAGTTAAACAGATATTTAAGAGAGTTCCTAAACTAAAGCTTCAGTTTTAATTGTGATTATTATTTACTATTATTATTACAGTGATAATATGATTTAAGAATGACAACTGTATAGAAAAAAACAGCTTCTGAGAATCTAAAAAATTTAGAAAAGCATCTACACAAACAAGTATATATTTGTGTATATGAAGGACCTGCCATAAAATCTGTAACATGACAACATTTCAAGTCATTTCTTCCTCTTTTTCCTTCCTTTTTAATTGAAATCATAATGTGCTTACAAGGTAAACAGTACATAAAAATGTTTGTAATTAGGTCACAATATGCATATCATGAACACTTAGTCAGGAATGGATTGTATAAGATCTGCAAAGAGAGAAAAGCTCCCTGTCTCCTGCTAATGGTATGTAGAAGTTAAAGGTGCTCAGTTTTATTTGAGAACATGCTTCTCACCGATGATCTCTAAATTAGTAATAAAATCTTTAATGCAGCATGCAGCAAGAAAGCATAGTGCTTCAAGAATGACTGAACAGTCTTCTGAGTTTGGATGCATTTTACAATGACCTGATTTTATGTCTTTGTTTCAGAACGTGACAAATACTGGTAGCATGCCAATAGTTTCTTGACTGTAATTGTGCATGTGGTCATGTTAGAGAATTGGTGATAATGCTCCTGATCAGAAAGTAAGGCCAATCCCTAAATAAGACACCATAAAGGAGGCAAAAGCTTCCAAAGAGGGGCATCAGTTAGGATTCTCAGTTCTCAACAAAAATTTTTAGGCTTGATAGCCTAGGAGGAAAAACAGTCTAAAGAGAAATGTTACACTGTTTTATGTGGAAAAAGCACCCTGCTGTTAATAAGAAAAGAAACAAAAATGAAATAAAAAAAACAAACAGCAATTGTTTTGGAAAATATGAAAAACAAGCCAAAAAAAAAAAAGAAAAAAAAAAAAAAGAAAAAGAAAAAGAAAAAAAGGGAAGTCAAATTAGTCAGTCAAAAACAAACAGCTAATTAATGTTAGAATGTGGTAGTCATTAAAGGCACCATAAATGATAACTTATGCATTGATCTGTCATAACTTCAAACATTCTTATATAAAATCATCTTTTCATGTACGAACTTCATGTGCAGATGTGTTTTGTATGTACTTTGCTGTTCAGATTTGGTTAACAGGGCTAATTAAAAATTGGTTTGATGCTCCTTTCCATGACTTGAAATTCAGATTCATCTATCCCTTGACAGAATTCAGTGCCTACAGCAATAACAAGAAAGAGCTTGTTAGACGGGGAGAGTACATGGTACACTGCTGTGTTTGTCTGTCTGGTAGCTGTGGTACTAGCGACACTCTTCAGGTAATTAATGAATTCATAAAAATAAGGTTATGATCTTTATATAAGTACAACAGCTGTAGAGAGAAAAAAAAAAAAAAGAAGTATTTTTTTTTTTAAAAAAGCAATACAATTTAACTTATTTCTAGAAATCAGAATATTTTCCTTTTATTTAGTGTGGTCACCTGAATATTTCAGCTAATCACTTTTTAAAAAAAGTCAGAAGTGAGAAAAAGGAATAGTCACACCAAAAATCCATATTAACACATTTAACCCAACCAATGTAATATTAATAAACACTGGTAATGGAAAAGTTACTTCTAAGATGACTTATGTAAAAAACATTGTTTTTGCCTTACCTGCTTATATGCCAGTCAGCTTGGACATTTACTTCTGAGTAGCAGTGCCTGCACATTTTAGTCAGCCATATGCAACAGCAATCAGCAAAAAAACAAACTAACACCTGTATATCTGTACATATTTCTGCCTGTTGCAGAGGTGTTCAAATAAGAGTCTAGGACATGAAATACAGGCTACTCTTCTTTTGCCTGACTGCTTCTGATGCTAATATTAATAGAAGTTAAAGATATTTGAAGACTGAATGCATTACCTGGTTAGGATAATTAAAAAAATAATTAAATAGGATTTGAACAACAGAAACAGAGAGATTTTCTTGTATTTCTCCGGCAGAACCTGATACTCAGATTTTTACAGTTGTCAAATAGGGTTCAGAATGTGACAGGTAGTTCTCTTCCATGAGAAACAATCTGCAGACTGATTTAGAGTTACTTAATGGGAATGTAAATGGAACATGACTACACATCCTTTTCTTCATGAATCAAAAAATAAATAGATGATGCCACTTGAAACAAATAGATGATTCATAAGTGGTAAATTCTTCTCCACTCCTTTAATAAAACAAGACAAAATCATCCAGTTTGAATAGTGCAGTTTCTTGCTAAGTGAATTGTAAGCATGTCTATACATGTAGAAGGCTTTAATAAAAACACTGAAATTAGTTGAAACAAGCCATTCTTGTAGGGTATATCGATTTATTTTAGAAGTCTATTGGGTTATCAGTTTTATGAATTCTACTATTTGAGGGGGTAGAACATCATCCAAGATGCACTCTTCATATTGACTTAAACAGAGAAGTTATATTTGATTAGTGGAAGCAGAAATATCCATGAAACATTAGACAGCATCTCTTCCATTGGTTGAAGACAATCCTTATTTCACATACTAGTGGTTACTCTGAATATCTCCTATTTAATATTTGCTTCTGCAGTGGCATTCTGACAATTAGACAGACATTTGTTTTGCTGTTGCTCCACCTGAACTGTGCAATTGTCATATTGGAGCTGCATGCCATGATGCATGGGCTGTCAGACTACTCATCTCATTCTCTTCTGCACAATTGCTCTGCTGTGGGCAGGGGAAGATGTGTGACATCAGAAGACCAATAAGCTGACTAAAATCAGAGAAATCAAATCTGCTTCTCCTAGTAGTTTTCTTGTGGTATTTGTCAACTAACAGCTTTTGCTAGAGCTGCTGCTGACCTGAAGAAATCCATGGGCTGTAGACAGGGAGAGGTAAAGGATGGGGATTGACTTTTTCCTGCTTGTTTGAATCAAGGCAACTGTTATCAAATGGCACTGTGTTTATTTTGTATGACATGCAGATTTGAAGAGCAGGAAGTTTACTTTGTGATATGTGAGGAATGTTTCTGAACAAAATTGAGTTTCTTTTGATATAGACGGTATGTATGAGAGGCTATGAATGTAACAGGCATCTGAAGCTAGATTAATCATAATGGTGTATCTGTTTAAGGCCTCATTTTACTTTGCCAAATGAATGTACTGTACATTAATATATAGACTATTATTAATGGTTGGAGAGTGAGAGAAAGATTAGACAAGGTACTTAGCCAGGCAGATAGAACATGAAGGATGCACAATAGAAGACTGATATCTGATAAGCTTCAACATGATATGATACAGGAAACAATAAAAAAGCACATAGTGATAATTGTATCTAAGTTAATACAGAAAAAAACAATACAAAAGCATTTGTGGTTGTACTCATTACACTCCAGGTCTATAAATTTCTAAGGTGTGGGAGGCAAAGTGAAGGCAAAGAGTCAAAGGCCAGACTCTTCAGCAGTGTGTGGAGACAGGACAAGGGGAAACGGCCAAAAACTGGACCACAAGAAGTTCCTCATGACTGTGTGCAAGAACTTCTTTACAGTGAGGGTGATGGAGCACTGAAACAGGCTGCCCAGGGGGGTTGTGGAGTCTCCTCCTCTGGAGATATTTAAGACCTGCCTGGATACCTACCTGTGCGACCTGGTGTAGGGAACCTGCTTTGGCAGGGGGGTTGGACTTGATGATCTCTGGAGGTCCCTTCCAACTGCTATGATTCTGTGATTCTGTGATATGGAAGATGATTTTTAGTATGTGAGTGTTCTTCTTGCTGTGAGTTATTGTTCCTAATGAAGACACCTGAATGATGAATCTAACACTGAACTGAGCTTTATGGTTATGCATATCCAGTTGGGCTAAGAACCATATTCTAGTTCAATCAAAAATAGCTGATTAATCAATATTCTTGCACTGAGATGAGATGTCAGTGAATCTGGGAGCAGTAGTCAGTGTACTTTGTTGTTACAGATCTGAACTACTTATTTGGCTGAAATAAGGGAACATTGTGTGGTGTATTGATGTTCACTGACAGGGTAAAAATGTCCTGTGAGAACAATAGCATTCACTAGCAACTGTGGTAATCACAATTATTTTGAGATTAAAAAAAAAAGACAAATGTAATTGATTGAAACAGTCACGAACTATAGTGTGTAGATGATCCAGTCTAATAGTCTAATATACTTCTCCTTTGAGCAAAACAGGAAAAAAAAAAAAAAAAAAAAAGATGAAACCATAAGAATTTAATGAAAAAAAGAAAGGAAACGTGCTACAAACAGTTAATCCCAGAAGCAGTAAAAAAAAAAATCTCTGGAGAAATGTTATAAAAAGTAATGGATATGATGGAAAAAGACGCTTCTTCAGAAGTTAAAGAAAAAAATACTACTTTTCAGAATTTGAAAGAGTTCTTTAGTGCAATAAGTTGTTTAACATCTACGTGGGTAGGTACTTAAAACAATCTGTTCTAATGAAATATTTAGAATATAAAACAGAGAGGGTAAAACAATCTAGCTTGATTTTACTGAATGTTTGGTTATGTGCAAATGTAACCAGGTTTTAATTTCACAGAGAAAATAGTTTATGAAAATCCTCTAACAAATGTTGTGTAGAAGTCTAGGGAAGCCTTGTATGCCAGTGTATTTCATCTGATACCTCAACCTCAAGAAGAAAAACAATCAAAAGTAATTACCATAGAATTTTTCTTTAAATTATTAAAAAAGTATGTCTGAAACAATCAAACACTTTCAGGTATAGAAATGTTTAAACAAAGTTTTGTTTTAACTAACTACCATGTTTTTAAGAGAATGACAATCATCCTCTGATGATTTTTTTCTCATTTTTATTAAGTGGTTTGGATAAGAAAAGCGTAACAAACAAGTGATTTTACCTTTTTTTGCTTAGATTCTGTAAAAGAAAAGATAGCCTCTATGGTAAGAGTGCATTAAATTTAAATAATAAATAAATAAATAATCAGCATATTTTCCAAGAGGGAAAGATGTAAGGAGAAAATATGTTTCATTCTTATGCTAATGTCCAAAATAATAGTTATGACAAGAATCTTTCGTGGGAACAGCTCAAAAGGGACTTTAGCATGCTATTTATCCTTTTCAGGAATAAGTGCTACACTTTTGTTTAGTTGCTGCCAAAAAAAGAAATGCAAATTTACATGCAGTAGAAAATACTACCTGCACTTAAATTTAGCTGCAATTTCAAAGCAGTGTTATTTATCTGTATTTTAGAAGTATAAGAAATGGTACTGAAACAGTAAGGTAATATCATCATAGTATCATAGTATCATAGTATTGTGCGAGTTGGAAGGGACCTTAGAGATCATCGAGTCCAACTCCTGGGTTTTGAGCCCTCTGTGTAGCAAAGCGGCACTTCTACCCCCAGCGCCACAGGGGGGATTCGAACCCGGGCCCTTTGGTGCCGCAAGCAGCACTTTATACCACTGCGCCACTGGGGGCACCACCGGGGGTAATAATTAACTTAAAGTAATTAATTCGTAATTAATTATTTCAATGTATTGATTTAAGCATCTGTTTGCAAAAATATTGGTACCAAGTGAGTAAGGTCACAACTGGAGAAGTTGTGATACTATAAGCATAGTGGTTATGAGTAAATAAGGAGACTCAAAAAACATATTTTGGAAGCTCATTATATGAAATGTGGTAGGCTTTTAAAAATAAAAATGTTTATTAAGAAAATTGTAGCAAGGATATTTAAAATTAACCTAAAAAATATAGGGCTGCCAGAGAATTTTCTGACATATGCCATACATTACTCCCTTTGCAGGACTAGCTGAGGGTGGGGATGTGGAGAGATATAACATTTGAAGCTCAAAACTAACTACTGGAAACTCTTAAATGGTGTAAACTACATTTTGGTTAGAATTTGAAGAATCTGCACATGTTCTTTGGAAGATAGTTATTTCAGAATAATGACTGCATTCATGTGGAGAGAAAGATTTATGTATACTCAGAAAAAAGATTGGCGAATGTTCTGGTGTATTTATATGAATGTGGAGAGAAAAAAAAAAAAAAAAAACAACTTCAGTGTAAATCTTCAGTGTATAAATGTCACAGCAAGACAAATATCAGATTTTCCTAATTTGCAAAGAGCACCTATTGGCTTCACCAAGTGCAAATCAGGACTAACAAATGTGGTGATCTTTTATGATGGAATTACAGGGTCAGTGGATAAAGGAAGGGCAACTGATGTCAACTATCTGGATTTGTGCAAAGCATTTGATGCTGTCCAGGATGACATCCTGGTCCCTAAGTTGGAGGAAAATGGATTTGATGGATGGACCACTCACTGGATAAGGACCTAGCTGGATGGTCTCACTCAGAGAGCTACGGTCAATGACTCAATGTCCACGTGGAGTCCAGTGACAAGCGGTGTTCCTCAGGGATTGGTATTGGGACTGGTGTTATTTAAAGTCCTTGTAGGAGACATGGACAGTGGAATTGAGTGCACCCTCATCAAGTTTGCAGATGATACCAAGCTGAGTGGTGCAGTTGACATGCTAGAAGGAAAGGATACTATCCAGGGAGATCTCAACAGGCTTGAGAGGAGGGCCAGTGTAAGCATCATGAAATTCACCAAGGCCAGTGAAAGGTCTTGCACTAGGGCTGGGGCAATCCCAATAACAGATACAGGCTGGGTGGAGAATGGCTTGAAAGCAGGCCTAAGGAGAAGAACTGGGGAATATCAGTTGATTAGAAGCTCGGCAGTGTACACTTGTAGCACAGAAGGCCAACTGTATTCTGGACTGCATCAAGAGAAGTATGACTAGCAGAGCAAGGGAGGTGATTCTGCCTTTCTATTCTGCTCTTGTGAGTCGCCCTCTGGATTGCTGCATCCAGTTCTGGAGCCCTCAACACAAGAAGGACATGGAATAGTTGGAGCAGGTCCAACAGAAGGTCATGAAGATGATAGAAGGCCAGATCACCTCCTCTACGAGGATGGACTGAGAGAGCTGGGGCACTTCAGCCTGGAGAAGAGAAGGCTCTGGAGGACTTTATAGCAGCCTTCCAGTATCTAAAGGGGGCCTACATGAAAGCTGGGGAGGGTTCTTTTATAAGGGCATGTGGTGACAGGATGAGGGGCTTCAAACTGGAAGAGGGTGGGTTAAATTAGATATTAGAAAGATACTCTTTACTGTGAGGGTGGACAAACACAGGAACAGGCTGCCCAGTGAGGCTGAGAATGCCCCCTCCTGGAAGTGTTCAAGGCCAGGATGGGTGGGGCTTTGAGCAACCTGGTATAGAGGGAGGTGTCCCTGAATGTAGGAGGTGGGTTGAAACAAGATGATCTTCAAGGTCTCTTCCAACCCAAACTATTCTGTAATTCTATGAAAACAAAGCATTACTAGAAGAAGTTGGAGGGAAATACTACTGAGGTAGTTATCTAAAAGTATATCCTGTATCCTGCTGTTGTCTTAGTGTTGCTGTGTTTTTACTGGTACATGTATGTGTTCTATCTGGACAGAGGATGCAATCATAAATTAAAATTAGTCAGCAACATATGGACCATAAACTAAATTTTTCTGAATCGCTTAACCTTAATAATATGCTGATGTGCTGTCTCAGGTGTCTGACCTTAGTCTGAATCTGCCTGATTCTGGTAATTACTCTGGATATCAGAGAACCTTGAAGTAGATAATCAGGAGGCAAAAAGGCAAACCCTGTGAAGAGGAGAAACTTTAAAGTATCTTTTCAGATCTGTAAAAAAGGAAGTCTGTCTTAGCTGTCAACTCATGTCTAAATGTATTCTGTGTTTTGAAGTGAAGCTAACCACTGTTAATCACAACAGTAGTTACATCAGCTGCAGGAAGGGTCTAGCACAGGAGGATGCACACAGTGGGAGATGTGCACTCTTGACATTTACAAACACATAGTTTAGTGAAATGTACTGAGCATGTGATTTCAACAATGATAGTAACTGTGTATTTTGAATGCAAATGAGATTTTCAATCACTTAGAGAACATATAAACACTGTAGAGAGGTGATAATCAATTAAATGGAGAAGCATGAAAGGAGCTGGCACTCATTTACAGGTCTGTGTGTGACAGACATCATCATGCTTAGTATAAGCTGCCTGTATACTACTGTTGCTTTATACTCTGCAGAACTAAGAAGCATACAGAGCAATTTTGGCTGAACAAAGATTCTGGTCATTATAAGTGTTGTGACTGAAACAGATACAGAAGCAGTTAGGTATGTACAAGTATATTTTTGAAATATGAATATTGGGAATAGCATTCTGGAGTGCCACCAGCAGTAGTTGGTAAAAGAGTCAGATCCAAACAGACCCTGAAAGATGGACTGGGTGCAAAATAAACTATTGTTTTAATGTTCTCCAGATTTAGACCTAACAAGCTTCAGGATACTGTTCATTTTGAGCTACAGTTACTTTGGCCTGCTGGCAGTAATCTTGTGATTGAAATGTAATGCTGTACCTTCAAAGTTCTTTGAATCAAATTTTATTTACCATTTCAAAGGCTATGATGATGTGAGCTAATGTGATGTTTGATTATTTTCAGAAGTTAGAAACATGTGAAGTACATGGCTATTTTTGCTGGACTTACAGTGATTTTCAATTCCCATCATATAATGGGTTGCAAGGCTGTTGGAAAGGTATATTATTACAACTACCATAAGTATCTTAATAGAACTTTCAATGATTCTCTGTTTTTAATGGGAGAAAATGGAGCTAAAGTTGAGAAATAATATGATTTGGACTCAGAACATGTATTTTCTTCTGATTCTGCTACAGATTTTTCTGTGACACCAGAAGTGATTCCAACTCCTTAAATCTGCTCCTCCACTTCATATTTTATTTTATTTTATTTTATTTTATTTTATTTTATTTTATTTTATTTTATTTTATTTTATTTTATTTTATTTTATTTAATTTATTTTATTTTATTTTATTTTTTTCACCTGGTGAAAGTACACTTAGTTTTATGCATTTCTGAAACCAAATACAGTGGTGAAAATGAACATAAGCAACGCAATTTGTTCATAGGTATGCAAATCTGTACTATGTATTATTAATTTTCATTAGATTCTCTGACATTTAGAATCAAAAGCACAATTAGACATGGTAGAAATTTTGGGGAGGAATGTTTTAAACAGGGCAAAAGTAAAATGCTATCCTCAATAATAGAGTTAGTGATATTGTCACTGACTTCATGTAAAGGTGAAGCGTTGTTCTAATGCACTGTAGCATGAAAACTACTCTGAAGGTGGAAATAGGTGATAAGACAGAAACATACAGGTTAAAGCATCAGGATACTGAAAAAACTGTTGCTTCTTTTACAATAAGTCCGACACAGAACATCTCCATTTGAGCCTAGCTGAATTAATTATTAAATTCTGTCCTTAAAGAAATCCACAAATAGTTTCTCTGGGAAATAAAAAATTCATCTATTTTGTTGGAATTACAAGTCTTTCCGTTTACAACACTAAGTTCCATAGTCCGTTGTGAAGTAAACTTGTACTGACTTCTACAGCAAGCAGAAATACTACTTTCCAATTAATGTTTCCAGAGTAATTAAAGATACAATCCTATGGTCATCCCATGAGAAAACTGATTGCTAATGTCAGTGAGAATTGTAATAAAAATAGGAGCAAAAAAACACAAACAAACAAACAATGACAAAAACAAAACAAAACAAAAAAAAAAAAACCAAACAAAAAAAACCAAAAAACTCCTGTGATTAATAATAGAACTTGTCAGATTTTTTTCCCCCTGAATTTAACTGGAAATTTTCCCTTTTTAAGTGATTTAGTTTTGGTCTGGGAACTATCTGACAGCACAAAAAAAAAAAAAAAAAAAAAAAAAAAAAAAAAAAAAAAAAAAAAAAAAATCCAAGCTGAGGATCAACCCCAAAGATGGGAAAAATGATCAGAAGATCTGATAAATAAAGAATGGAGATAAATATGGAGATGCTTTTGGAAGAAACAGCAAAATAGATTGTAAGGGCTATCACCATTCCCCATCACTTGCCTCCTGAAAAGAAAAGAAAAGAAATAGAAAGCAGAAAGAGACATGGGTTGCACTGTAAATAAAAAGCACAACATTAAACAGGAAGCACTGACAAATTTTGTGCAAGAGGATTCCTAGTACACCTATATCTTTATTTTTCTTCTGCCCTCTTGGTTATCTAACACATAACATGGACAGTTTGGGGAGCAGAGATATTTGAAATAGAGATGTATATTAAGATACGTTGCATCCTTTATTATCTGCAAATGTATTTGTATTGTACTTGGAGAAAACTGATCTTGTAGAATCCTTCACAGTATGCACATTGTCATAGGCAAGTTTTAGATGGATCCTTTCAATTATTGCAGTTTGATGAAGCTTATCTCCTTCGATGGCTCCAAATCTTCTGCAATTTGAAAGAAAACCTTTTCCAACAGATGGCCACAAAACAAGGGCTTTTTCTCCACTAAACAAGCAAACTATGTTGGATTTCAAAAGAAGTGTTTATACACTAGAAACAGCAAAACCATAAAGCTTTCTATGCACCAGCAAAATGAATGCACACAACACAATACACACACACACACCACAAAATGAATAGACATAACACAAAGTAGTCTTGACTGGTCTCGAGTAGTCTCACCTTATATTCTAGAAATATATACATCCTCAGATTGCAGGTTGTTGGAACTGATTTGGATCTTCAAGTTTTGAAATATTCTCATTGTTTAAAGATCTGTAGAGCTTAACAAGAAAAAGAGATACTCACTCCAGCTTTGAACAAATGGGGCCACAACATCATGGTTGTAAAATTTTATGGTTTTATTTATTATTAGAGAATGCTGGTACAGAATGGTGAAAATAAATGAAACAATGACTGGTCACTTTTTAAAAATGCGGTGAGTTTTGACTTAGTGATTTTGTCTTAATGAGAGAAAATAATACTCAGATGTATTTGTTTCTTTTTGGCATTATTAGGAAGCTATAAGAACAGTATTCCCCAGAAGAAAACAGTAATAATACCAGTTTATTTTTTCCTTACAGGCTTAGGGCTTTGAATCTATAAATAATAACTAATTCCATGTTAGGACAAGAGGGGATTTGTTCTCAGTCCTTGGGATGCCAAGCTGAATGCTGGTTCTATGTTGCCCTTTGAAAAAGTATTGCTTTCCTGCTAAAGCAGATGGATTTTCAATTGACATTTTGACATCATCAGAAGAAACAGACTGTCCTTTCAAAAACTTATCTGGAGTCTATTAGGAAACTGCTATCAAGAGAAATGCAAGCCAGCAGGACTTGATTCTACTTCTTTTTTTTTTTTTTTTTTTTTTTTTTTTTTTTTTTTTTTTTTTTTTTTCCTTTCTTTAGCTGTTTAGGTGTTTATTTGTTTGAATTGGCCATAGATAGCTCTACAATGATTTGAACTGTGCCAAAGATGACCTGATATATATTAAGCAACCTAGAAAATCACAGTTTGTCACAGCACAAAATGAAAATGAAATCCTCACTATGGCAAGACAAAACACTGCAAATGAAATAAGAAGAGGGCTTTTTTTTTTTTTTTTTTTTTTTTTTTTCTCCAGTTCTTATATCAATATATGTTTTAAGTCTCAGATAAAATTATTGTTTTTTAAAAAATAAACATGAAGTTTTAATAATCCACTTAGCCTAGTATTGAAAGAAATACTATTCTCATAAAACTGACATGATTCTTGCCCTAAGAAAATCACAGAAGTGTCTATTCTTGGCAGATGTTGGCAGAAATACTCTAAACCTTTTGGGGTTTAACTGTGGGTAGTAATTAGTCTTCAAATGTTAATGAAAATATCAAACAAGAATAAGAATGTCATGATCCCAGTCCTCCCAACAAAATAAATTTTTTTACAAAATGGGAGTACTTTCAGATGCAATGTAATGGGCTCTATAAAAATGAAATGTAAATATTAAAATGAAGAAGTCAAAATAAAGTAGTATAGATATTGCCATTTCTGTACCAAAAGAAATAAGAGTGCTCTGATATCCACATTATGTAGAAATAGAGGGTTTAGTTTTCTTAAATCCTTGGCATCCTAAGATATAGTAATAGTAGCAGACACTGGGATGCCCAGAAAATTCCAGTTAGGTAGATGCTTTTCCTAACAAATTCAGTGTTATTGGGTAGCTCAATGTGAGCTAAAATGACAAACATGAAAAAAAAAAAAACTTTTTAAAAATTTTGAATAGTTTTGTGTGTTTATCTCTTTGCCACAACTCTTTCTTTCTGAAGAAGCAGAGCAAATCTGCTACCTTCACAATTTTCTTATATAGGGACTGCCATGGAATAAACTGGATAACTTGTACGATAGTCTGTACTTGTGGAGAGTGCTAGGTAAATGTGAAAGATTATTCATCAAACAATTTTTGTCTGTCTGTTCCTATTTTTGTCTTTTGATGCTATCTTTCTAATTGAGAAGCACTTAAAAATATTTATATATTATAGATTATAAATATACATATTTTCAAATATTTATATTTTGAAAGTTTCTTTTAAGTTTCTTAAGCACTTTCAGTACTCTATGAAGCTACTATTGTGAATGGTGCTAATTTGACTACACTAAATGTTAAAAAAGACAAAATTTAATTCACATTTTGCTTTAACTTAAAAAAAAGAAAAAAGAACTAGGAAGCAACAGGAAAGCTTCTCAAAGGATTTTTAAAATCAATTAAGAAACTTTGTTTTGAAAAAACAAAAGTCATTTAGCTGCCATGAGTGGCATTTACGTTTTTCTCTCCACATTTTCCATAGCTTACTCTTAATGGTCTTCTCTATATTTTCCCCTGCAGCTTCAGTAATCGTATTGCTTCAATGGTCCTCACTTCTTTCTAAAGCTGTTTAATCAGCAGGATAAAAATCAGTCATCCTTGACCTTTCCTTGAGCCTCGCATCATTTGTTGAACCCATCCTCTTCTTGCAGACCCTTCCTTGCTTGCAGACACAGCAAATGATTATTTCAAAGTGTTAACTTTACCAGTCCAGTTTTATCTCCCTTTCTCTTTCTCTCTCTCATACAAAAACAAATGAATAAATAAGTTAGAGTATACCTTAGTTTAACCAGTATCCAAGCCATTTGTGTCTATCAGGACTAAATACATAAAAGCCATGTCCTCCAGCCTAGAACTAGACACAACACAGTTGTGTAAAGTGAAACATTTTTTTTTTTTTTTTTAAAAGTCCTGCTGTTTTTGTAATACTGTGTTTTTACACTCTGTTCTCCTTTGATTGACTGATATTTAATTAATCTATTGATTCCACAGTCACACAGAATGATTTACAGAATAGAAATAATAATTAAAATAGTGCAAATGTATGTTATTTGCTCTTAAAAATCTGAAGAAATGGATGAAATTTTCATGTGTTTTTCCAAGAAAGCACCTAAATATTTGGTGTTTCTTCTACTCTGATTTTCTAAAAAAATCAAATACAAAGCTAAATAATATATATAATGGATGATTAAAAAAATAGTGACTCATCAAAAACCATAAATAGCATTATTTGCTTCTCTCTCTCTCTCTTTTTTTTTTTTTTTTTTTTTTTTTATTATTATTATTATTCCTTCACAATATATAAAGCAAAATGGAAACTGTTGAATGTGTAAGAGCAACTTTCTTCCCATACAAAGAAAGAAGTATGGCAGATACTTATCTGGTTGTAGCTGTAAAATCAAATTTAACATTTGGCCAATTTCAGATTTTCAGCTAACAGTAATAGTCTATGCATGGATTACTGCCTATGCATTTGCAGGGCTGTAGATGACGTTTTCTGAATGAGTCAAGGAGTAACTATACATTCCAATTTCTCATGTTTTTGCTGTTTTTCTCTGTTCTTTTATCAGTGGGAATATTTAGACTGGCAGGTGACTTTCTTTCTTTTTTTTTTTTTTTAATAGGATTTATTGTGCTTTAACTATGTAAAGTATTCACTTTTTTTTTTCTTTTTTCATTTCTCAACTATGTCATTATCTGTAGTTATAGATTATAGTTATACTCATTCAATTTCCAAAGTTCCAATTCTAAAATTCACTACTTTATAAGAATAATTCATTTTATAGTCATAGTTGGCCTAGTGATTTTACATTATTTAATAATGATTATTATTTTAAAAGGAAATATATGTTCCTAAATACTTCCAAAGATGTGCCAGTAAAAAGTATAGATCTAAGTTATCCTAATGTTCCTTCTAATGTTCCTTGGAATCATTAGTTCCTCTAGCTAAGTACTGATTGAAAATATATATCTAATACTGTGTAAGAGAATCTTAATAGCTCTCTTGGGAGATTACACCCAGTGAAACACGGTGGGGCATGCATTTTTGTATTGATTTTAATACACATATATAGCACAGAATTGCCAGCTTTGCTACATTAATATGTGAAGAATAAGAATATAGCAAAGTACAATTCATTGTTAAGTACTTGTTAAAGTAGGCTATATTATCTTCAAGTAACCGGCTGTCTGTAAAGCAGTATGATTTAATGTGATTCCTTCAGAACTATTCTCTTTGTGACAGAAGTTTCCAAGGAAGGTCAACGACATCTCTAAGAGATTATGACAGTTGAATTATGGATTCAGACAGCTCTGTCTTTTGCACCACCATAGAAAATGAAATAGCTCTTGATTTATAGCCATTTTATTCTAATATACATTCCACCATTATAGTTCATCTAAAATTAGGCAATTCAGGTGTATATTTAGTCCACATTTTAACTTGATTCATCCACTGAGCTCTGTATTTTAAATTAAATGGCATGAGTACTTACATGAAAGATCAGATGGAAATGGTATAACAAAACTTGCAGAAAAGCTCATGGTAGCCATTACTAATAAACAAAATATTATCAGCAAGACAGAGTTTGACGTGGAAAATACTGACTTTTCAGTTGTGTCAAATAAACATCATTTATTGAAATGTTTTGCTTTGAATCTTGTTTAGCTGAGGTTTAATTTAAAATATATGAAATATGCTGTATATATGTGTATATTATTTTAGAATTAAACATAATTGGATTAAAAATTCAGGTGGGAAATCTACATCTAGAAACAAGGAACTTTTTTTAGCAAGCCAAGCTTTAAATTCTCTTTAGCATCACTGTCCTTCTTACTCTTGGAATCACCTCTTAGATACTGCTGAGTGGACATACTGGTATTTTAAAGTAAATATGTGAAAAGTAGAGAAAGACAATAAATATATGATTGTTCAAAGAGATGTTCTTCTTGAATGAGAGGGCAGAAGAGTGTTGGACACAGACATTCCTATTTCTACTGGAACATAGAAACTTCAGGGTGCATAGAAGAGAACTTCATAACACAGCTGGTAAGAGATCCTACCAAGGGAAGAGGCCTACTAGATCTGCTCTTTACAGAGGACTGTTGGGAGATGTGGAGTTCAGGAGCTGTCTTGGGCAGACTGACTACACAATAGTAGAGTTGTTGTCTATTCTTTGTGTAGTCAGGAGGATTCCAGCAAAACTGCTACCTCGGACTTCCATAGGGTGGGCTTCAAAACTGTTCAGGGCACGGGTAAGAAGGAACCCAGGGGATTCAGTTCTGAAAGGTAAAGGAGTCCAAGAAGGCTGGTTGCTCTTCAGGAAGGAAGTCTTAGAGGCATTGGAGCAGGCTTTTCCCATGTGTGGTAAGATGAGCCAGCAAGGAAGAAGACCGCTGTGACTGAACTTGGAAGTTTTGCTGAGACACTGTGAAAAAAAATGTGTCTACCTCCTGTGGATACAGACCAGTAACTTGGGGAGGGAATAGGAATCTGGTAGGGAGGGAAAGAAATTAGAATATCAAAGACTCAGCATGAGCCAGACCTTCTACTCCACTCAGTTTGAGCCAGGGGAAGTTCAGACTGGATATTAGGAAACAAAAATCTTTTCTGAAAGAGGAATAGGCTGCCCAGCGAAGTGGTGGAGTCACCATCCCTGAATGTATTAAAAAATGTGTAGATGTGGTACATCTACATGTACATCTACAAGGACATGGAGTAATGTTCAGTATTGGTGGTAGGTGGACAGTTGGACAGGAGGAACTTAGAGGTCTTTCCCAACCTTAATAAGTCTACAATTCTCTCTACAGTGTTTGTCTTTCCATCTTAAAAGTGATATGCAGCATCAGTGTGATGTACCCTTAGATCTGTAAACTGTACAAACTTCACACAACTTGTAAAAAGCTAGAATTTGGACTTATTTGCATATATATTTTTTAACTAGCTCTTTATGTCAGTGGCACTCAGTAGAGACTATTCTGCCTATTTAAAATCTATCAGGGATCAACACCCAAGTGGGGTGGAAAGGACCTCAAAGACAGCTGGAGAGCTCCTTTCAAAGCACTGGTCACTTTGTGTCTATGCCAGTATTTAAAAAATAAATATTCTTCTCTTGTTGGTATCACCTTGACAAATGGTGGCTTGTATATAGAAAAATGTGATGGTACTTACTGGAGGAATACTGTACATCCAGGAGTCAGTAATCCACCTAACACTTTGTCTGAGATGTACACTGTGATATACTGTGCCATGCTATACTGAACAAATTACTTGGCCTTCAGGACACCGCTCAATGCTTTGTATTCTTGATGTAACATAAACTCAGCCAGGTAATCATAATGGAAAATCCTCTAGGGGGCACCCGTTTGACATTGATGATGCCAGTGACATGTCCTTGTTTTTATTTTTGTGAAATAACGTCTGCATGTAAACATTCTTTTGCTCAATAGTAAAAAAGATTAATAGAGTTGCTTACTCCTAAAAATACACTATGAGAACTCAGCCACAATGCCAGGAAACATCGTCATGAGTCTGCAGGGTGTGAATGCCCATCAAATACCACATCACAGAACAACAGAATTGTAGGTGTTTTGCAGATCATCTATTCCAACCCTCATGCTAAAGCATATTGAGGGTCCGAAATTAACAGAAGATGTAAAATGTTATAACAAGTTATCAGCTTTTCTAGGAGATTAGTAAAATCTTCTCTTTATTGAGAGAGTTTTTGCCTTTCTTGTTAGGATCTAGAAAGAACCAGTACATCTTGGTAAAAAATCTAATCCTAAGAAAGGGGATTCTCTCTGTATCTATCTCTTCCTTAAAAAGTAAAACTATGCTAAGTTACTTTTCACTGAAAAGTATGGAAGAAAGACAGCTATCTGAAAAAGTAGCAGACACAGAAAGAAAAGATTTCATTAAAAATGAACTTGGAAATTTTAAGTTTCTACTTCTTTCTTGTGCCTAATTGTTAATTATGATAATTTGCTCACCAAAAAACTTACCACAGATTTAAATGTTCTGTTTTGCTGTTGCAAAATAGCACTCTGAAATTCACTATCAGCCATGAGCATGACTAACTACTTGATTTAGGAAGTATTTATACAAAGACAGAAAGAAATGGATTGTACTGTTTGTGTGAACTTGCAGCTTGGAAGGCCAGCAGTATTCTGGGCTGCATCAAAAGAGAGGTGGCCAGCAGGGAGAGGGTAGATGACTGTTCCTGTCTACCCAGCCAGTCTTGAGGCTCCATCTGGAGTACTGTGTCCATGATTAGGGACCCCACTACAGCAAAGGTGTGGAGCTGTTGGAGCAGACCCAGAGCAAGGCCACAAGGATGAACGATCAGAAGGCTGGAGCACCTCTCCTGTGAAGAAAGGTTGAGGGAGCTGGGCTTTTAAGGCTTGTGGAAAGTAAGACTTTTCTTAGCCTTCATTACAGCCTTTGAGTACTTAAAAGGAAGCTTACAAGCAGGAGGTGGAGTGACTTTTTACACAGCATGATAGTGATAGGATGAGGGGAAATGGCTTTAAACTAAAAGAGGGATGATTTAGGTAAGATATTAGGAAGAAACTCTTTCCTCAGAGAGCAGTGAGGCCCTGGCACAGCTGCTCAGAGAAATGGTGATGCCCCATCCCTGGAAGTGCTCAAGGCCAGGTTGGATGGGGCCCTGGGCAGCCTGAGCTGGAGGTTGGGAGAAGAGGGGAGGGGTAGGGAGGCATCCCTGCCCATAGCAGTGGGTTGAAACTGGGTGGCCTTTAAAGTTCCTTCCAACACAAGCCAATCTGTGATTCCTTAATTAGTATAATTACAATTTTCTCTTCTTTTCCTCCTTCTTCTTTCCCCAAATATATTTTAAATGCTACATTAGTCCTAGGTCATTCTTGGATATCTCTTTCAATGACTTATTGTTAAATTTTTTTTAGTTGGAGTTTCAAAATCTTTTATAATGTGGTAGGGACAGAGAAGAATAACTGATGTCCTGGCAAACGGCCTCTAAGCATTTTATTTATGAGATGTCTGTCTGACCTTATGTACTACACAGGGCTAAGCACAGCCATGAGCAATAATTTCCATCTGAGGTCTAGCAATTAGTTCATTTTCTGCCCATGTCTTTTTTTTTTCTTTTTTTTTTTTCTTTTTTTTTTTTTCTTTTTTATGTGTGAGCAAATCTTAAGATCTTAACCATTGCTGTTATAGCTGACACATTTGTTCTTTTCCTAACCCTATGAAACTTCATAACACTGACATCTATTAATGCAAAATTTGGCCAAGCAACATAACCTAGGGGTTGTAAAACTTTTTCCTATTTCTTTCCTGGAATAAAAAAAACAACAAAACAAAACAAAACAAAACCTTGCCACCTGATATTCTCCTCTCTATATAATCTAAACATCTTTGCAATTTGTCTGAGCAGGAATAGTCTGGGCAAATACTCAATGATACTTATTTTTTAAAGGAATAGATATAAAATATATTCCACATGAGATTTTGTATCCTTCCAGAGCACAGACATACTCTAAGTGAGAGATTTACATTTTAACTGAAGTGGTGCATGTTAGATAATTATATGTGAAGGATGTTAATCCCTTATTTATAAACTTTTAATCACTGGTGCTAAAAGAAATTTAAAATCTGGATCCAAAAACTGCTATCACATGAGGAAAATACAGTGGTCAAAACAGGTTCATACTTGTAATAGGAGTATACAGAATCTTAGAATCATAGAATCACTCAGGTTGGAAAGGACCTTCAAGATCATCGAGTCCAACCATGACCTAACCATACTTCCCTAACTAATAACCCTCCACAAAATCATGTCCCTGAGCACCATATCCAAGTGGTTTTTACCCACATCCAGGGACAGTGACTCAACCATCCCAATGGGGAGCCTATTGTAGTGCTTAACAACCCTTTCTGTAAAGAGGTGTTTCCTAATATCCGGCCTAAACTTACCCTGGTGCAATGTGAGGCTATTTCCCCTTGTCCTCTCACCGGTCACCAGTGAGAACAGACCAACCCCACCTTTGCTACAATCACCTGTGGGGTATTTGAAGAGAGCAATAAGGTCTCTCACCCAGCCTCTTCCCCAGACTAAACAGCCCCAGTTACTTCAGTCTCTCCTCATAGAACATATTCTCCAAGCCCTTCACAAGCCTTGTTGCACTTCTTTGGACCTGCTCCAGCACCTCCATGTCCTTTCTGTACTGAGGTCCCTAAAACTGAACACAGTCCTCGAGGTGGGGCCTCACCAGTGCCAAGTACAGGGGCAGGATTACTTCCCTGCTCACCACACCATTCCTGATGCAAGCCACGATTCCATTGGTCTTCTTGGCTGCCTGGGCACACTGCTGGCTCATTTTCAGCTGACTGTCCACTTGTACTCCAAAGTCTCTTTCCACCAGGCAGCTTTCCAGCCACTCCTCCCCAAGCCTGTAGAGTTGCCTGGGGTTGTCGTGACCAAAATATGGGATCCAACACTTGGCCCTATTGAAACTCAGACAGTTTGCCTTGGCCCACCGATCCAGTCTATTCAGTTTCCTCTGTAGTGCCTTTCTCCCCTCAGGCAGATCAACACTCCCTCCCAACTTGGTGTTTTCTGCAAATTTACCGAGGGTGCACTCAATCCCCTCATCAAGATCATCAATAAAGATGTTAAATAGAAGTGGCCTCAGTACTGAGCCCTGGAAGAAACCACTTGCGACGGGCCACCAACTGGATTTAACTTTAATAGCAAATTTATTGACAGCTTAAGGATCTCAGGAAGAATACGAGTGGAGGATTCTCATACATCTAGATTCCCCTTTTGTAGAAATTACTGGAGCATTATCCTTGTTCTGATTTTTGGAGATGTCCAAAGGTAAAGGAAGAATGTTTTGATTTTACAATCTGTCAGATACCTCCTTGTCATTGTACCTTGTATCTTGTTTATAGCTGTTCCTTATTCTTTCACTTCCACCTCTCTGGGCTACATCTCCTTCATTATGGTGAATAGAGCAGGCCATGAGTGTAAGTATTTCTTGACTATCTGCTCAGATATTCCCATGGACAAGGGCTGACAGCACTTCTGTTAATTTGTGCTTGGATATGGTCTGTAGAGGTAATTTTTTCTTCTGCTGTCATGTTATTACTAGTTTCTGAGAATGAGCCCTTCATATTATTCTACTTACAGCTGCACTGAAGAATGTGATGTCAGAGACAGAAATGGCTTTTGTCCACAGTAGTGGACATAATACAGTGAATATATTTTTACTTTTCTGATTTTCTTCCTAATTTCTTTGCTTTGTCTAGGGGAAGATCTAATATCTTTTTCATTCCTTTGGTATTTCTGTGATTTGCTTGGCACTTTCCTAAGTAAAAACATAAGTTCTATCTTGGCATATCATTCTTCATCTTTCAGACCCTTTATTTCTCTCTCATGTTACAAGAAACATAAATGTTTTTATGAAATCACTATTTTCTTACAAGTTTTATTAATCTACTATGTAGTTAACATTTCTAGATACTTTTATGTAAGTATTGTTATTTGATTCGGATTTGTCTTTAATACCTATCACTATTTTCCCAGAGTATATTCAGACACAATTCTCCTCCTTCTACTCCTTTGCCTCCTTCTCCTCCTCTATTGTGGGGCTTTTTCTAACTTCCTATGACAGAAGGTAACCTAATTCTGCTTTCTTCTATGTCCTTACTTGTAGTTATTGTTTAAAACCAAATCACTTCAATGTGATAGGAAGCTTGTTGCTTTCTGGGTATTTAAATAGTTCAACTATACTTGATAGGAAAATATCTAAGTTAGTTTCTGCTCTACTTCCATTGTATATTCTGAAATTTGTCTACACTAGAGTTATACTGCAATGAAGTCTAAAGACAAGTGCCTCTGAGGTAAACTGGTCAACTCAGAAGGTAATAGTGGTCTTGCTAGTACAGTTTGGTGCACAACTTGGATTAAGTTGTCCTTTATACCAGCAGTTGAAATAATCCTCACTGATGTCTAAACAAAGTAGATGTCTGATGTCTGACAAAAGTGAGGAGTGTCTGAGGGAACTGGGATTGTTCTGTCTGCAGAAGAGGAGGCTCACAGAAGATCTGATCGCTCCTAAAAGGAGGCTGTAGTGAGGTAGAGGTCAATCTCTTCTCCCACATAACAGTGATAGAATGAGAGAAAAGGGTCTTAAGTTGCACCAGGGGAGATTCAGCTTGGGTAGCAGCAAAAATTTCTTCTCAGAGTAATGCACTGGAACAGGCTGCCTGGGGAGGTGGTGGAGTCACAGCCCCTAGAGGTGATCAAGAGAAGAGTAGGAGTGACACTTAGAGATATGTTATAGTTGGCACAGTGGTCGTGGATAGACGGTTAGACTAGGTGATCTTAGTGTTTTTTTCTAGCCTTCGTGATGCTCTGATTCTCTAATGCTATGAAAGTTACATGGTCTACATTAATTTAAATATTTTGTAAATGTTCTGAAAGTGAGCAGTAGATTGCAGAATGTATAAATTGATGTATTTGTATATATGAGGATGAAATAAGAACATACAAAAATAAGACTCCAAGCATGAGTTAGAGTTTGAAAAACTTTCATTCTAGTCTTAAATTTGGGAAGTCTCATGTCTCATATATATCTATGTTTAGAAATATTTGGGAAAAGGCAGCTGTCTAAATTTGCAAAAACAAATGACCTTGAGGACCTTCTGGTTTCAAAAGACATTCAGACATATTAAAATCACCTTCTTTTAGAATCCATGTTAATCAGAGAAAATGGTAGTGAATTTCATGTCATGGTCATGGTAAAAATAGAAAAATTCATAGGTTATCACATTTAAAGAGAAAAATATTTAAATTGCAATTATTTGGATGGATTAAGTAAGTGACTGTCAAAGATTATACATATCTTCTCAAAGACTCATGTCACTGCAATGGGAAGTAAACCTCTCACCCAATTGCACTTGACTACACACAGCACAACAGATTCTCAAAAATCAATATCTGCTACCTTGAAGGAAATTATGCTAGTTTGTCCCAGTGAAATATATTTTCTGGGTTGTTTATATTAAGAATGTAGGCTTCATTTAATTTTAGTGGAGTTCTTAAAATCAAAATGAAACTAATGTTAACTCATTTATTTTTTCTCTTGTACTTACTCCTTCAGCTATTTGTCAGTAGGATGAGGGCACCTGATTCTCAAATACCTGTCCATATCTCTTGAATTGGAAAGTAATTGCACTTCTCTGAAATACAAGAAAGGTCACTGAAATAATTTGCTTTATCAACATATTTTTACATCTACTCTAGACACTTTGTTTAACTTCCATTTAATGCTTAGCAAATCTGCAGCCTGAAATGATTTCATGTTAAAATGTTTGCTTTCCAAGTCTCTCTATCATAATAATTAAAATAATAGTGTGATCGTTGCCATTTTATAGTCTTTCATTCTGAAGGACCTCCAAGCAACTCTCATTTTTGGGTAGTAGTGACTCAAATGACACACCATAAAGCAAGGAGAGAGGATTATTGATAGCAGTTTATAATCTTCCAGAAACAATCTTCCTGAAATTGAACATGGAAATATATCTGGAAAATAAATTAAGTAGGTAATTTGTGTACCAAAACCACAAAGTTGTAGAACTGTTTGTTGAAGCTATTTTATGTAGCAAACTCTACTTCTTTCTACTTCTTTCTGTATGCTACTGGCAGCTTTTAAGATGACGATTGAAACTGCTTGTCCACTTAAATTATCCCATCTCTGCTACTGGAGAAAAAACAAAACAAAACAAAAACAAACACATAGATTGTGAATCTATGGTTAAGAAAGTGCTTTGCCTCATATCTGCATGCTTAACCAAGGATTTTCTGCTCCCACTTAATTGCTACACAGAATGAAGGAAGCTGTTGAAAAGGGAGTTCTAGTTTTAATCAGGATTGAGTGATTTTTCTTCCTAATAGCTAGAGTGCTGTTGTGTTTTGGATTTGGGATGAAAACTGCTGATAACTCCCTGATGTTTTAGTTGTTACTAAGCATTGCTGCATAGAGTCAAGGATATTTCAGATTTTTATGCTGCACTGCCAGCCAGGAGCTGGAGATGAACAAGGAGCTGGTATGGGAAGAAAGCCAGCTGGCCAAAGGGATGTCTCATACCTTATGATGTCATGCTCAGAAAAAAAATGCCGGAGAAGGAAGGAGGGGAACATACAGAAAACATAATGTGTGACAAGTTAGTCTTCCTTGGAAATGGCTGTCTGCCAATATGAAGAAGCAACCAAATTTCTTGTTTTGTTCTGCTTGTGCATGCAACATTGGTTTTCTCTATTAAACTATCTCTGTTTCAATGCATGAGTTCTTTCACTTTTACCCTCCTGATTCTCCCCTCCCGATCCCACACTGGGAGAGTGAGTAGCTGTGCAGGGCTGAGCTGCCTACAGGTGTCAAACTACAACACAGACTATTGCCTGATACTGATGGAGTGCTACAGGGCAGAAGTTACTGCCTTACGAAGACAATAAATTGAAGTCTGTGATGATGTCAAAATAACCTGGAGAGGCTCAAAAAACTTTTTACTCTTTTCCTCTCAAAAGTGTTCTAAGATCTGCTTGGTTTTAAGTTTCTAGTTGTTTTGTTTACAGTATCTGTTTACAGTTTTCTGGAAAATGCAATACCATTAGCACACAGCTTGCTATTAATTGTAAACTATTGCCTATCCTTCCAAAGTCTTTAGATAGCTTCTTGTGAAAAGTGGCAGATCAGACAAGTTAGAGCTATTGGTGATACTTTTCTTGTTATTAATATTCTCCTCCTCCCTGCCTTTGCTTTAAATTTCATATTATTCCAGAGTTCTACCACATGAAATTCATCACTTCAGAGTCTGATCCTTTTTTTCACGACATCTTTTCAAAAAGAATGATCTCTTTTCTGTACAAGTCAGGAGACCTATATGCTTGTATCATTTATCAGGTCTTATGTATGATCATGAATGTTTCAATGACTCTTTTGTAACCTTTATTCTATGGTGATGTTCTTTCCTTTTCACATGCAGCTATCCTTACTCTGTTTTTGCAATCGATGAGGAAGTCAAATAGAAAAAATTGTCATCTGTTCCCCAAGCAAATGAAAATGTCATCTCTGTAGTGAGTTTTTCCTCCAAGAGAAAGTAAAAATCTTGAAGGATTCAGTTTCAGTCCAGCTACTTGCCTAAGACTTTTATAAATTGTCAGATGTCTTCAACATCATTCTTTTCTCACCCAGAACAGCTTTATTTCAGTTTAATGTTACTGATCACCTTGAATTATTCTTTGTTTACAAAGATGCAAGATAAGTCAGACCTGCATGCTGCCTACGTGGGCTGAAAGCTATAATACCATAACAGATTTCTTTTCCTTGTCAGCTTTATAACTCTTTTTAACAGGTAGCAGAAATGTTGCAAGTAGCACTTCCATTTTTGAACCTGAGAGGTGTAGAAAACTCAGAGCTCTTTGGAAATGAAAGACCAAATTCTTTCAAGAGCATATTGGAAAGTTTCAGCTGGATAGGAAAAATAAAATCTTCATAAAAGAATCTGTTCCAGCATTTTAACAGGTCTTCTTGTAAGTTCTTGCTCTTTTTCTTTGCCCTTTTAAACCTCCATGAGTCTGCCATTTAAATAAATGTTTTTTTCTTTTGTTTTGTTTTGTTTTTGTTTTTTTCTCTAAATAGAGAAGTACTGTCCTTGGTTAAATATATGAGTACTGCACTTAATTGAACAACTTTCAAAATATCTTTGTGTTGCAAAAGGTGCCACATTTCATGTCAAGGAGCTTAAAATATTGATATTGCACTGTTCTGGGCTTTTTCTTCTTCATCTTTAGCTGTGTTTTAATCTCCTAATTTGATTCATTGATGAGGCTACAAGTAGATGGAGCAATTGTCAGTAATCTTATTTATCCTATTAGTAGTGCTCTGCCTTAAAGGAAGGGAAAGAAAAAAGGACAAAGAGAAATTTAAATATATCTTGTCCTTACGTAAAGATGAACAACCATGATATAGTTCTACTGTGCTACTTCTGGCAGTGGGCAACAGTGCTGAATAACCAAAAAGTAAGTAACATGAACTAACACAAAGAAAATGGAGTGCAAAGAAGAGGAGAGGAATTATCTCATAAATGCAAAAAAAAAAAAAAACAAAACAAAAAAAAACACACAAAAAAAAAACCAAAAATCACCTCCCTCAATTTCCACTGAGAGCTCCCAAAAGTGAGCACATGACAGCTCATTAACTATTGCTACTTTCTTTTATTAAAAACTATTAAGAGAGATATTTATATGATTACATTTTTGAGATTGACCCAGAGCCCTTCCATTCATTTCTTTATTTATTTTCCAAATCAGTTCTGTCATGACAGATAGCTTAAGCTACAGCAGGGTATCTTGGCTGTGCATTTCATTTTCTTTTTACAGAATTAATAAGTAGTGCATTTAAGAACAAGACAACCAGTTGTCATTTTGTAGTTCTTAGGGTTCTTGCTGCTGCTAAGTGCAATTCAGCATAAGGGCTGCCTGCATTTGCTGAAAGGGAAAAATAAATAAATGCTGACAGCTTCTTCCTGCTACACAGCCTCATATTCATTTAGAATTTCCTCAACTATTACTTTCAACAGGAACTTGAATATCAGAACTATTTATACAGGGATTCTCAGTGATCCATTGAAAAGATATGAATTCTGATGTTCACTATTTGCTTTATTTGCAGAACTGCTTCAGTCCAAATCATTTTCACAGCAATGTCTTTTCTCTCCCTTCTCATCCCTCTGTGAAATATAATGTATGTTTTCAGAAGTAAACATTTCACATTCTATCACTGAAGCTGTATTCTCCTATATTAGTCTAGGAGACACGTGGTAGCTTCTTGTTAAGATGATTATCTGTGTTCTACAGAATTTGCTTCTGGGTGTTAGATAAGCTAACAAAAAGGGAATTTTACAGAATGTAGTTTCACAACTCTCCATATCTCATTTGAGACATACAACACAGAAATGATAATCCTTTGAAGGCAGATTGATTTTCTCTCTTATGTGAAGTGCTTCTAAACCATAGCAGCAATGAAGATTCCCAGCATAAAAGCTATATCTTAATGGTGGGAAACAAGAACTTGGAATAAGGGAGAATAAAACTAAAGGAATCACTAGTCAGTTTTTCATATAGATATATACACATGAGTATACATATATCGAATGTAGAATCATAGAATCACCAAGGTTGGAAAAAACCTAAAAGATCATCCAGTCCAACCATTCACCTATCACCAATAGATCCCATTAAACAATGTCCCTCAACACAGCATCCAATCATTCCTTGACCACCCCCAGGGTCAGTGACTCCATCACCCCCCCCCAGGCAGTCCATTCCAGTGCCTGATCACCCTTTCTGAGAAGTTATATTTCCTAATGTCTAGCCTGAATCTCCCTTGCCGCAGCTTGAAACCATTCCCTCTAGTCCTATCACTAATGACACGAGAGAAGAGGCCAACCCCCAGCTCACTACATCCTCCCTTCAGGAAGTTATAGAGAGCAATAAGGTTTCCCCTGAGCCTCCTCTTCTCCAGGCTGAACTTTCCCAACTCCTTCAGCCTCTCCTCATGTGGTCTGTGCTCCAAACCCCTCACCAGCTTTGTTGCCCTTCTTTGAATATGTTCTAGGGCCTTGATGTCTTTCTTGCAGTGAGGGGCCCAATATATATATGTATACTATTTCTTTTATCTCTCCATCCTCAGATGTGGGACAGGAATGGGAACAAGTGGGAAAGAGAGAAGAATTTTGTTTTTCTTTTTTGTTACACCATAATTTGGGCTATATGCTCAACTGTGGATTGAAGCATTTTACTGTCTGCTATATGTATCCAACTGACTGCTTGCTCTAATGACTGAAATATCAGTATTCTCAGATTCTCTTTTATTTGTGCCTTATATGGCATATGAGGACTCCCAGAATTAACTTAATGGGCTCTTATCTGTGTAAAACTGTTGCAGAAATACAAGTACCACTAACAAGTGTCCTCTTCATGCAGTCCTTATATTAGCAGAATACCCATCATATATTTATGGCTGTGTGTCATGGTTTTGTGGTGTTGTCATGGTTGTTGTGGTACTGAGAGAGTGAGGGCCCATCCTAACATGTGGCAGAAACTCACAAGTACAGCACCAGAGAGATACGCACAGTCACTGGCAACGACATTTGGAAAATACTTGGACCAACAGAGAAGATCCCAAGTTTTTGAACTGATTATGACACTTCAATACTACGAACAGCAGCTCTCCCCAATGTACGCTGCAGTTTCTGCCATCTCACAAGTAAAAGACCGACTGGATGAAATGCACGAGAAACTGTTTCCATTGACTAATCATGACAAACCTGTGCAAGTATCAGAAGTGTCCAATGAAGATCAGAATGATCAAGGAAGTCTACTGAAGGAGCTGATCAAACTAATTAAAGGTGATGAACACTACTCCCCACCTGTAAGCTCAGAAGTCCCAGCTATTAGACGCATACGCTTTCCAGCTTGAGCAAGAAACAACAGTATGATTGCACCCCGTGTTTCCATGTGGTGCTACCTACGTGACTGCAGAGAAGACATGAGGAAGTGGCATGACCAGCCTACTCCTGTACTATGAGCACAGGTGAGAGAACTGCAGAACAGACCAACCACCACTAGAACTGCTCCAGTTATCACAGGTAACCAATAAAGGGGCCCTGCCCTCAGTCAGGGGAGGGAGAGAGATAATAGAGTTTATTGGACTGTGTGGATTCGATGGCCTGGCACATCAGAACCACAGAAATATAAGGCACTGGTGGATACCGGTGCACAGTGCACTCTAATGACCTCCAGTCATGAAAGGACAAAATCTATCCATATTTCTGGAGTGACTGGGGGCCCTCAAGAATTGACTGTATTAGAGGCCGAAATAAGCCTCACTGGTAAAGACTGGCAAAAACATCCTATTGTGACTGGCCCAGGGGCTCCGTGTATACTTGGTATTGATTACCTCAGAAGGGGCATTTCAAGGATTCTAGGGGGTATCAATGGACCTTTGGAATAGATGCTGTAGATATGGACAACATTAAGCAGCTGTCTCTTTTGCCTGACCTGTCAGAGGACCTGTCTGTTGCAGGGCTGCTATGAGTAAAAGAGCAGCAGGTACCAATTGCTACAAAGACAGTGCACAAACGGCAGTACCGCACCAACAGGGATTCCTTGCTCCCCATTCATGATTTGATTCGCCAGCTGGAGAATCAGGGAGTGATCAGTAAAACTCACTCACCTTTTAACAGCCCCATATGGCCAGTGCGTAAAGCCAGTGGAGAATGGAGGCTGACAGTAGAATACCGTGGCCTGAATGAGGTAACACCCCCACTGAGTGCTGCTGTTAGAACTCCAGTATGAGCTGGAGTCAAAAGTAGCCAAATGGTATACCACCACTGACACTGCTAATGCCTTCCTTTCCTTCCTTTGGCTACAGAATGTAGGCCACAGTTTGCCTTCACCTGAAGGGACATTCAATATACTTGGAACCATTTGCTCCAGGGGTGGAAACACAGCCCAGCCATTTGCCATGGATTAGTCCAAACCATATTGGAACAGGGTGGTGCTCCTGAACACCTGCAGTACATTGATGACATTGTTGTGTGGGGTGATACAGCAGAGGAAGTTTTCACAAAAGGAGAGCAGATAATCCAAATTCTTCTACAAACCGGTTTTGCAATTAAGCAAAGCAAAGTAAAAGGGCCTGCCCAGGAAATTCAGTTCTTAGGTATAAAGTGGCAGGATGGATGTCGTCACATCCCAACAGATGTGACAGACAAAATCACTGCCATGTCTCCACCAACTAGCAAGAAAGAGACACAGTCTTTCCTGGGTGTAGTAGGCTTTTGGAGAATACACATTCCAAACTACAGCCTCATTGTAAGCCCCCTTTATCAGGTGATGCGGAAGAAGAATGATTTTGCATGGAGCCCTGAGCAGCAGCAGACTTCTGAACAGATAAAACAAGAGATAGCCCGTGCCATGACCCTGGGGCCAGTATGGACGGGACAGGATGTAAAGAACATCCTCTACACTGCTGCTGAAGAGAAAGGTCCCACTTGGAGTTTGTGGCAAAGAGCCTCAGGGGAGACCCGAGGCAGACCCCTGGGATTTTGGAGTCGAGCGTATAAGGGGTCTGAAGAGTGCTACACTCCAACTGAGAAGGAGATCTTAGCTGTATATGAGGGGGTTCGGGCTGCTTCCGAAATAGTTGGTACTGAAACGCAGCTTCTTCTGGCACCTCGACTGCCAGTGCTGAACTGGATGTTCAAAGTGGAGGTTCCCTCCACCCATCATGCTACCGATGTCACCTGGAGCAAGTGGATTACGCTGATTACACAACGAGCGCGGATGGGGAACCTCAATCGTCCAGGAATTTTAGAGGTGATCATGGACTGGCCTGAAGGTAAAAAGTTTGGAGCATCACCAGCAGAAGAGGTGTCACTTGCTAAAGAAGCCCCACCATACAACAAACTACCAGAAAATGAAAAGAAATATGCCCTGTTCACTGATGGATCATATCGTATTGTAGGGAAGCATCGCAAATGGAAGGCTGCTGTGTGGAGCCCCACACAACAGGTTGCAGAGGCCACTAAAGGTAAGGGAGAATCAGGTCAGTTTGCAGAGGTAAAGCTGTCCAGCTGGCCTTAGATGTTGCTGAACGGGAGAGGTGGCGAATGCTTTATCTTTATACTGACTCATGGATGGTGGCAAATGCCTTATGGGGGTGATTACAGCAGTGGGAACAAAATAACTGGCAACGGAGGGGTAAACCTATTTGAGCTGCTGAACTTTGGAAAGACATTGCTGCCTGGACAAAAGATATGGTTGAAAAGGTGCGTCACATGGATGCACATGTGACCAAGAGTCGGGCTACTGAAGAACAACAAAATAACCATCAGGTAGATAAAGCTGCCAGAACTGAGGTGGCTCAAATTGACTTGGACTGGCAGAATAAGGGTGAATTATTTCTAGCTTGATGGGCCCATGAGACCTTGGGCCATCAAGGAAGATACACGACATATAAGTGGGCCACAGACTGAGGGGTGAACTTAACTATGGACGCTATTGTGCAGATTATTCATGACTGTGAAACATGTGCCATAATTAAACAAGCCAAGAGGATGAAACCTTTCTGGGAGGAAGGGCAATGGCAAAAGTATAAATATGGGGAGGCATGGCAGGTTGATTATGTCACCTTGCCACGATCTCACAGTGGTGTTATTTGCTTACTATGGTAGAGGCAACCACTGGATGGCTTGAAACATACGCAGTACCCCATGCTACTGCTTGAAACACCATATTGGGTCTTGAGAAACAAGTCCTATGGCGACATGGCACCCCAGAAAGAATTGAATCTGATAGGGACACATTTTGACACATTTCAAAAATTCCCTTATAAATACTTGGGCCAAAGATCATGGCATTGAGTGGATTTATCATATTCCCTACCATGTACCAGCTTCAGTAAAACTGAACAATACAATGGGTTGTTGAAAACTATGTTTAAAGCAATGGGTGGTGGAACATTTAACCACTGGGAAAAGCATCTGGCAGAAGCCACTTGGTTGGTCAATACTAGAGGATCTGTCAATTGTGGTGGTCCCAGCCAATCTAGCCCCCTACACACTATAGAGGGAGATAAGGTCCCTGTTGTACATGTAAAGAACATGTTGGGAAAAGCTGCTTGGGTCCTTCCAGCCTCTGGAAAGGGCAGACCTGTCTGTGGAACCGTTTTTGCCCAGGGACCTGGGTGCACTTGGTGGGTAATGCAGAAGGATGGGGATGTTCAATGTTTTCCTACAAGGGAATTTGATGCTGGGGGAGTACAGTCAGTAATTCTATGTATCTATGTATATATTTGCATGCGTAGTGTATTTTAGTTATTATAGTTAAACATTTAGCTATATTACATTTAATTGTACTATTTAGCTATCATAGTTTATATACGTGTATATTTACCATGATGTAATAATGTAGAATAAGGGGTGGAATGTCATGGTTTTGTGGTGTTGCTGTCAATATTCCACGTCATAACATCATGTGCAGTATGGATCATTGGAAGGTTCATGCTCCAGTTCCATGGAATGGCAGCATCCCAAGTACTCAGCTCTTGTAGGAGAACTACATATCCCAGAGGATGTTGTGGCCAGAGATAAATCACAGGAGGAGGACATATATAATCTTGCTCCCAGGCTGGAGTTCTCTCTCTCTTGGACTCTCGGAGGGTGAGAAGCGTTCCAGCCGTGTCACCTAGAGTTCACAGTAGGCCTCTCGGTTTTCCGGGACTCTCTCTCTCTCTCTGTTTTGTTCGATTTATTAGCCTCAATCATATTGTATTAAATTGTGTTATCTTTTATTCTGATATTATATTTAGTAAAATGAGTTTTTTCCTCCTTAGATTGCTGCTGCTGTTCTTTTTCCCATTCCCCTTTTCCCTTCCTTTCTGAGCTGGGGGCCCTACGGGCGGCTGCCCCTGTCACGGGCACAGGTAAATCTAGGTAACCCATGGCACTGTGTTAAAAAGCTCTGTGAACTTCTCTGGATACTTCTTTCCAGCATTGCATTCTCATTTAAGAACACCTTTATTTCGAATTTTTCAGTTGCATGGTTTTCAAATGTCTTCAGGTGTTTTGCCTGTTCTGCAGGATAACATTTTTTGATGCCCACTTAAATTCCTGTTTTGCTCTTGAGAGGTTGCTTTTATCGTACATCCATTCTTCATCAGTAAAGTGGGTATTTCTGCCTTCTACAAGCAAGTTAAGGAAAAAACTTTATTAATAAAAAGTCTAATAATAGGGTGAGTGGGCAGATTGGCATACACATTATCTTTTAACTAATTTCCATTAATCTATATTTTGTGAATGGAAACGCTGTTTAGGTGCCCCAGTAGTTATGAAAATCAGAATAATTTTGGATCTTAGTCCTCCGGAGAAACATATAACTTATAATTCTATTCATGATTGTCACATTTTACAATAGACTGTAGAAGATCAGCTCTTAAGTAAAAGTAAAAATGTACATTCTTAGATTAAAGTATTTTTGCTTGAGATTGTAGATACCTTTTCATAGCCACTGCCACTATACTTGTATATGTGGAAAAATCGGGTTTCTTCCCAACAAGAGCTCTTTAAGTCCTTATTTCTGCTTAGCTTTGTAACAAAAATAGTTATTTAGATCCATACTTAATTTGTGTGACTACAAAATGCAATTAGAAATGTGGTGGATAGGACTTACAGAAACCATAATGTGAGTGATTTCCAGAAATGGAAAATCCATTATATTACAGGGTAAATGTTGCATCATTTTACACCCAAGCCTTGTTTACAATACTGTTGCAAGACTTGCTTTGAATCAAAGAAAGTAGGAGGATACGAAAGGAAAAGAATTTTAATTAAACCAGTTAAGGTAGCAAAAAGCTGGCCTATATGAGAAAAAGTCAAAAAGACTATATATTTGCAAATAATTTATATACACAAAAAATATGCAGATATTAATGCAGGAAGTTTCTTTTCTTTTATTATCCCTAACTGATTATCTTTATTCTCTAAGATTTTCAACTGTTTCCACTGTCTCATGCATGCTTTCATCACCTATTTTTCATCACCTGTTTCTATTATCACCATCTTATGTTAAAATTTTCTTCATAGCCTTTTGATCTACTAATTGGCATTTTATCTTCTGATTATTTTTGCCACTATTCTATAACACTTGACTCTTATTTTGTAATTTTCATTCCTTTTTTAATTTTTATTTTTTCCTGCTCCTTCCTTGAAAATGACCCTTGCTCACAAATGCCTCCTTTTAATTTCTTTTTCTATTTCTATTGTGCATTTTCACCTCCCTCTGCTTTTCATAATTTTAATTCAGTCTGCTCCAAAGAGATGTGTTTTTCCAGGGGGGGGAAAGAAAAATAAAAATCTGTCAGAATAAAACATAGGAAATCAAGTTCTCTTTCTGGATGAGGAACTTCAGTAATTGAGTAGTTGCACAGCCAGTAGGTAAAGGGAAGGAATACAAAATGTATGAGATAGATAGAACTAAGTGGAATAACAGAAGTGGTTAAATTGAAGACTTAGCAAGTAAATAAAGCCTGGTACACGTAGAAAGTTACCCCTGTGAACTACCTTAAGCAATTGCCAAGTGAGGTGATGTATTGAAAAGCGTGCATAGGAACATTGTCCTGGGTGGCTATCTGTAGCAAAAGGTAGATCCACACAAAAGCACTAAGTGTTTATGTCTTTCAAAGCAATTTTTAAAGTCTGAATGTAGAGGAACATAGCACAGTTGTACTACAAAGGCCATACGGTCCTCTCACTCTCAAAATGCTTGAGACAGTGAAGACATTTTAAAAGCAAACAAGATGGGGGGTTAGAAACATATTCAGTCTGCTAGTTGCAGTTTCACTCTTGTGATGGAGCAAAGTATCAGGTTCACTGAATGCAGAAACTAAGTGCGGTGCATAGTGATCACAGTAAATGCACTTGGGACAGTTTCAGGATCCTTCCATACACTCTTATTTTATTTTTCCTTCTGAATGCTAAAATGGAGTTAGACACCTCTGCATAATTTCACTTCTTACAGCCATGCATATGTGAAAGCAACATATCCTGGCATGGCCTGAGACAGCTGAAAGTTGAAAATTAAAGGGCTAAAGCTCCAAATGACTATCTAGTTGGGTTTATACTGAAAGCATGTGTAAGTAATAATAGTTTCTAGACAACCAGATTCAGGTGGTAAAGTGTGTTTTTTGAGGTGTTTCATCTACATGGTTTTTATGTATGAGGGCCTAGATTCTGCAGTGTGATGAATGGGAAAGACACTTTCATCTGAGTAATGAGGATAAAGGCTATTAGGGGGATATTTGACTAGACCAGGAGGTGTAATAGCAAGTGCTTAAATTGCTCTGTTCTTTACAACACAACAGATGGAAAATATGTGATACAAAGATTTTGTAGAATTCAAGTCTATTTTAGTCAGAGTGCAACATTTGTTTAGGTTTGTTGCCGATAATTTGAAAAGACCCACAACAATTTATTCATAAACAGTCACTGAAAGAAGCAGCGATCCAAAAAACTAGCAAGAAGCAATCAGTTGAAATTCATTGCCCAACATAACTAAATAAAATGGGTATAGATCTCTTTAAGGAAAAAGAAAAGTCAAACTAGTCAAAGTTGAAGTGCTGCAGTACAAAAGGTCCAGAGACAGAAATAATCCCATCACAGTCACCATGTGGATAAGAAATAATGTAAAACACACATGGTTTCAAGCTGAAATGTTCATTTTTCTTCCTTTCCTCTTTTTATTTTTTCTAGTTTTTGTTTATTTATTTGTTTGATGTTTTTAAATTTTAATACTGTCACAGTATTTGGAAAGCAATCATTCTCCATATTTATAGATGACCTGTCTCAAGAGACACTTCAAAATGGTTAGGATATTTGCTTGGTCAGAGTTCATTGTAAATTTTGCTTTATTTCCTGCTCCTCACAGTTGCAATGCAAAATGAGTAATTCAATCTTTAGTTGAAATGAAATAATGAAAGAGCTGGAAAGGATTGCAAGAGAGTATCTGGGGTGGATAAAACATTTACATGCATAATATTTTTATTTTATTAAATTTACAAAAGACTAGTTTACAGGATATAAGGCTGTTGTACATTGTATGTGCTTTTCTGGAGGTTTAGTCAGACCAAACACAGTAGGATCTGTGTCTGGATTGCACACAGTGCCCAAGACATACTCAGTTCTTTCTGCTGAATTCCCTGACTAGAAATGTAGGAGCCATTTTGGAGATGTAGAAATTGAGCGTGATCAAGAGTGTGTTGGCATGATGAAGAAAACCTTAAATCATTCAGAGCTGATTTAGAGAGAAAGCCACTACAGAATGATCCCACTTCTGACATTTTCACTCCTGATAAATGAAAGGAGTCAGTTCAGCAAGAGAAAGCAGGTCTACAGTACCACTCGTAATTTTCCAATTACTTCCTCCCAAAGAAGGGGAGATTAAAATAGACATAAAAGGGCAGAACATTGAAAAGCCTATTCAGTGAGAAGTGAAAGATGTTGCTTTCTCCTTCTAGCTCCTGAAATATAGGTTTGTATGTAACAGAACCATAGCATAGCTACTGTATTGCTTGTAGAACCTCATGATTTTTCTGGTTAGTGTACTGCATTTAACAGTGACATAGGCTCAGAAAAAGAAGCAGATGTATCAGCATAAGCCTAGGGCAGGCAGACATGAAGTCAGCATTAAGCACAGGTTTCCAAAGGGGAAAACCAAATGAATTAAAAACTGCTGCTGCTTCTGTCTTCCCATTCTGACTTCTTAATTACAGAGAATTATACATGATCTATATTTCCAATTGGACATGAGGAAAGTGAGTTGGTAAAGAAGGTGACGATTTTTAAAAATTACAATAAAAATAACCTAGTCCTTTTATAATATATTATTTTCAAGTGCCTTGGGACATCAGGTTACAGGAAAAGTGCTGTGCTAATTGAAATTGCCATCTCCTGACGTAATAATTCATGCTATGAATCCCTTTTCTTCCAGCTGGTAGAAAATGAGGAGGAAGAAAAGAAGGCAGAAGTCTCCCATTTCTTGAAGCATAAGTAGGGAAAGACTGCTTGATTATTCACTGGGAGTGGAGCAGGTGAACATGAAGAATACAGACACACATGCATGATCTAGATAGACTCTTTTTGATTGGCAGGAGTTCAAATATGAGGACTGCATAAGGACAGAGACTCTTAAGACACACTATGGGACAGTCCCATAATTTTTCACATCTGGTATTTCTGATGGTGTATGGTTCGTGTTTCTTCACAACAGAGTCTTTTATGATACATGCTGAAAGGAGTAATCACAATTTTAAAAACATATGGCTTCAAATGTAATGAGAGATGTTGATGGGATGGAGACTGTTCCCATTTTTGCACTTAAGATGTGTTGGTGGCTGGAGAAACAGACAAGTGATGAAATGACATGGATGTATGCCCAGGATGGCCAATTCATTAGGAAATTTAATTTAGCTAAAGGGCCGTAAGAGGAGGCATTATTAATTGGCATCATTATTATTACTTATATTTCTAAAGAGCTACTACACTGACAATTCATTCTATCTCCAGCTCTTTTCTTCACTTCCCTGCTTTTTGTCTTCGTTGTACTCAGCTACTTTAAATAACTTTCTGTTTGAAATATTGTTGTGGCCAGAGCTTTCTTGCTTGAATAAAGAATAGTATATGTAAGTACTTGTATGTGCTCCTGCACATCTTTCAGTGGAAAAGCAGAAAATTCATTTTTCATACAACATAGTTTTAACTTTAATTGATTTTAATTACAGAACAATGACAGTGTCTAACTTCCTCTACACACTTTGCACTACACACCCACGGACAATGTATCTGTAAGTCATGTAGAGTGAAGAAAGGGGTTCTGTTTGTGTCATACATTTTATCTATGTGGTGCTAACATATTTCAGTGTTTCATAGTTCTTAATTACAAAGGGATTATATAGATGGAAAGTTTTAGAAGTAGGTGAAATGCCTGTTTGCCATATAATAATATGGACTTTCGTGAATGTCTATTAATTTCTGAATGGATGCAAGCTTAATTGCCTCGTTTAAACTTTCCATTTTCGTTTATTTCTTGTGTGCTAAAATTGTCATGGTCAGATTCTTAGCAAAACAGTGTGCTGGTTCTCTGTTTTCTGAGAACATGATAAAACAAATAATTAAAAAGCACTTCACAACTTTTCGAAGCCCATGTTTCAGTAGTTCAGTTTATGGGTAAACATGCACCATTTATCTATCTTCATTCATCAGAAATGCGTGATGAGGGTTTTGTCCTACTCGGGGATTGTGAGTAAGGCAAATCTTTGGAATTCCACCCAACAGGGTACTCCCTACTGTCCAGGGGCTGAGTGATGGAGTCAGAAAATGACCCAAAGGAACAATGCAAAACAATTTATTGAGCTTTCTAACAACAAGCACTCAGATACTTTGAGGCAAAATTAGGCTATTTTCTAAGAACAATTAGTAAGCATCATGAATTATGGTACTTGACATAGGTGGCAGCTCCTTGTCAGCTAATTTTAGGCAAATTTAGGCAATAGTTACTGAAGAAAAGCAAATATGAGAAAATCAAGAGGAAAGACAGACAGATGATGAGAGATTTAGACATATCGTTTACCACTCCTTGATCCAGTGCTGTCTAGAGCATGGAGTCCTGATCTGTGGGAGGCAAGTCAATGACGGTAAATGTACATGTTCACCTTTATATTGTACAGTTGCCCTGAGGTGGTACCCTGCTTGTATCTAGAAGGTTCAGAAGTCTTTGATGAAGGTCTATGGTGGTCATTCACTCCCTCCTTCCATTCCAGTTCTGAGAAGCCATGAGAGGAAATGAAGATTAATAGTCTACCACTCTACCCCTGAAAAGTGATGTTCCATAGATCTGTCAGCTTGAGTCATTAAGGTTACATTCTTTCATTCCCACAGTTGTTAGTCTAGTCCTGTGAGTCAATAAGTTCCTAGTATATCTGTTAATGCTCTATTGGGAAGGGCTCCATTCTGACTTAGACATGAGCCATTTAGCAGTCTATTTAGCAATGTATTAGTGATTGAGTGAGTGGGTAATTAAATAATGATAATAACAAATTATCGCAGTGTTTTACTGGACAAAGATCTCTGCAGGTGTTAAGATACTAATTATTTATTCCAAAGCTCTGGAAAACTTTTAATTTCTTCTCTTCATTTTTTCACCACTGGGGAAGGGGATCTCTCCACAAAACATGCACACCCCAGAGCTAAATCACTATATTCTCTTAATGTATGAATATTCATAGTTTCTACAAAGTTTCTACCTATACATACATATTAAATCTAAAATGCACAGATGGTGCTGACATTGGCACCCCCTTGTCTTGTAGATTGCTCTGTGGTATCTCTTTATGTCTTAAATAGCTTTTTGGTGCCTCCCCACAACTTGTACACTAAGTCTTATCCATATGGAACTTCAAAGGAATCTATTCTTTTAATACTGACTAAATTGTTTAAGTAAGTCTTTTGGTCTCAAGTGTAGACTCCTAGCCCAGGAATCCAGGAAAAGAGAGTTCATTTAATCCTGAAGATGAATATGAGGTCTGGTAACTTTCCTGACCCCAGGTCATGTCTAATGTTGATCCTATCTACCACTGACCTGCCTAGTCAGGATGATCTCAAGAAGTATATTGATTCATATGAGACTGTGATCATCTGCTTACTGCAGTCATGTACACAACAGTTTCTCAGCTGCAGCTCTCTGTTAATTACTGTTTACTTCCTCTTTGAGCTGTAGGGCTTAAAACTAAGGAATCTGAGAACAATTTTTTGATGTTAGTGTTTACTTAGATTTACTATAATTTTATTTTTTTTTTCTTACACCTAAATTATTATTTAACTTAATTTTTATTTCATAATATCACTCTGCTGAACCTCTGGATAGTGTAATTGGACAGGGCAGAAACAACTGGAGGTTTTCATACCACTGCAAATTAGAGAAGAAAAATAAATATATTTCTCCACACAGATGGCATCTGAAGGGCATGTGGGCAATGTATGAAACTCTCCTGGAAAGAGTCTAGCAGAGGGCCATGAAGACGAAAAAGGTCCTGTAACATCTCTCGTATGAGGAAATGCTGAGCAACCTGGGTTTGTTCAGCCTTGAAAAAAGAAGGCTGAGAGGGGATCTGATCAATGCCTAAGGTATGGGAGGTGAAGGGATGAGGCCAGACTCTTTTTAGTGGTGTGCACTGACAGAACAAGGAGGAACAGCCACAAACTGAGCATAGGAAGTTCTGAACAAATGTGTATAAGAACTTCTTCATGGTAAGGGTGACAAAGAACTGGAACAGACTTCCCAGACAGGTCGTGGATTCTCCTTCTCTGGAGATGTTCAAGACACACCTGGATGTCTGCCTGTGCAACCTGCTGTGGGGGCCTGCTTTGCAGGGGGTTTGGACTAGATGATCTCTAGAAGCCCCTTCCAGCTCCTACAGTTCTGTGATTCTGTGAATAAGAAAGTTAGAATAATCAGAGGAAGAGACCCATATATATTTAACTAAATACAGCTGTCATGTAGATGCTGTGCAAATTATAGGTTTGGTCAAACTAGCATCATTTGGTACCTTCTGTCTAAGCCAGAATTAGAACTAGTCACCTATTACCTTTACAGGGTGATTGGTGCTATCTCTTCTCTGTCTTTCCATCCTTACCAGCTAAGCAGAATCCCTCCATGAGGTTGCAAAGTTATGAGTTTTCTCAAAGTTTTAAACATTTCCCTTTACTGTCTTGACTGCTTTTTGTATATGAAGTGTATAAATCCTAAAGACACATGTGCATATACATCTGCACATACGAAATAATTTAAAATGTCACAGAAAATGTTAGAATAGCATCATAATCTTGTTACTAGTAATAGGTTTCCACAGAACCATCTATAGTGTTCAAGGTATAATTCTATATAGTTCTTAAAAGTTTGCAATTACATTTTTTTCATATTATTTTCTTTAAAAATTAAAAAGTGAGCAATATACATAATACTATTTATTGGAATTACATAGTTAAATATTGAAGAGATTTGGCTGAAGAAAAAAGCTAGCATCTCCTAGCATGTTTTTTTGATATTGCTGTAGGACAGCGCTGTAAATTTCCATTGTCTGATGCTGTGAGATCATTTGAGTTTATTGACACTATTTAATATTGCAAAACTCAGAGGTTTTGTCACAAGTTTAAAGCTCCCAAGTGATGTGTCACACAATGAAGATCATTCCTGAAGAATTAAGAATTAACTTTATAAAATGATTCCCTAGGTAAATCACTGTGGGGTGTATAGGCTCTGATGATCTCACATCTGAAAGGTGTTACTGCATCACTTTTTTTTCTCCTAGTGACCCTTGAAGAATTATGTCTTTTTAAAAAAATCTAAATAGGACGGCAATAGTATATCTATCCTTTCTAATTTGAAAGCTGAAGTGATAAAATTACCTTGGAGAACATCCAGTACAATTTTCCTAAGCTTTCAAAAATTTGAACTATTGTCATTGCTGAGGTTGACTTCATGCTGCATCAAAATCTTAAAGAGAGTTTCTGACTACAGGGTAGATAAGTTTTCAGTTAATTATTTTGTCTATCAAACAATGTAAATCTGTGACAGCTGATTCTAATGACTTCTCTTTGACCCCAGTGTTACTGAAGGGAGTTGCCTCTCTTTAGGCAACACACAAGAAAATTCCTTTTGTAAGTTAAACAAAACATGCAAGGATATGTAAGATGCAGAGAGAGGAAGAGGGAGGGTGTTAAGCTTCTCAGGAAACTTTTATTTCACCGAGAAAAAATAGGAACTGGATCAGGAAAACAGTATATTTTTGAAAGCACTCTTTTAATAATATGCTGTTTAGTTCTTGAGGTAATAGATCATCTGAATTCATTTTTCAAAGCTTTACTGAGTGAACACTGAATATAAAAGATAAATATTATGATTACATATTAAATATTTTATATCACAGAGGATTCTACGACAATAACTGGTGACATATAGACATAAACTCGCCCCTAAATAGATTGTGTAGTACTCTAGGCACCATTGCATGTAGCAGTAGCATTTAAACATCATAGGGAATAGAATAACCTTATTTAGAAAAAGATGTAAATCTGTGGATTTTTTTTTTTTTTTCATTTGGTGTAAGTGTGTTTTGTAAATGGAATTCCTAATAACAATAAATCTGTCAGTTCATAAGGAGCTATTAAAACAGAAGTAAGAGCATTTTCATACTAAGATGCTGCATCAGATGTGAGTGCAGGACTGGCTATCTGTAGCTCACAGATAGTGAGCTACATTTTCTTGGCACCTATGAATTTATGGGGACTTTACTGTAAGAAAAAATGAGACTTAATATATGGTATGCTCTAGAAGTAACTCTATTTATTTCCACGGAAACTAAAACAGATACTGAGGACACAATAACACTATTTGATAGAGCAAATTCTCCGCTACAACAGAGTTTTCAACATTGTCACCACCACTAACTATGCATTTTTGCCAGCATTGAACAAGAACCTGTGTACCTTGCTCAAAAATATCTATACCAGTAGAACTGACCACTGTTTCACAACTGCTCTATGATGATACTGTTGCTAGGAAAATGTTGTCCATGCAGCAATACTGATCTCCATAAATATTCAGCAAGTGCTGATGAATGTCAATGGATGCCATTTTTTCTACATGGAGGAATTCAGTGACACCCCTTTGCTTCAACAGTGCTTCCATGTCAGAGACCATTCTGTCAGACCATACCTCTGCTGCCATCTGTCTCACTGCAACAACATGTAATGAAGTATTAGTTCAGCCTCTACTGTCATATCACCAACATTCACCTCTTAGGTCGTGATCCAACATAATAAAATAGGAGGCATTACTGGTAAATATTGGAAAATGATTTGTTTAAGACAATGCATGATCTTGTGCAAGTTCTTGTGACTAGTTCAGTTTGCTGTGCTTTAGAAGTTTCTTTATTGCTGTCCTTTAGGGGTATTTGGCAGCAGTTTGCTCCAGGTTAGTCTGAGAGTACTGCCTACCACACCAATTTCTAATTTCTTCTACATCTTCATGATTTCTGTATCCATGTGTTGCCATTTTTTAATCTGACTATGCAGTTTGTTACACGTACACTTTGCTACTTGCTACACTTGTACAGTACTTTGCATGAGAAGATTCTGCTCCACAACCTGGTATTCATGTGATATGGTGTTACAAATATTCCACTAATAACAGTAAATTGCAGTGGGCAGAATTTCAACTGAGAGATGAAAGAAAAAGAAGATTATCATAAAGATAAGGTCATAAGATCCGGGAATTGAGTTGGAAGTGATCTCAGGAGCTTATCTATCTGTAGCAGTTTCATACCAGTAGGTAGCACAGCTCTACCATTCCACTCTCTCACTCCAGCTCAACAGAACAGGAGGAGAAAATATGATTAAAGAAAAGCTCACTGGGTAAAGACAGAAAGGTCACTGATATTCACAGGCAAAACAGACTCAACCTGAGGAAGATTATTTTAATTTACTGCTGATTAATAACAGACTAGAGCAGTGAAAAAGCAAGCAAAAAACATCTTGTCCCCATCCACCTCCTTCCCTCAAGAAGCTGAAGGGAACAGAGGACTTCAGTCAGTCCACAATGCTTTGTCTGCTGCTTCTCCATGGTCACTCTCCCTCCTTTCCTCTGGAGGCTCCTTTTCCCCACAGGATATAACTAGTTCTTTCCAGAAGTCGGATCCTATATGAGTTCTCCAAGGGCTGCAGCTGCCTTCAGGCCACATCGATCTGACCCAACACAGTCCTCTCCCCGCGGGCCGCAGCTCGGACCCGGAGCCGCAGCCGGGAATATCTGTGGGGCCTCGCCTCATCGGGGTTGTGCCCAGGGGTCGGCCTCTCCTGAGCCGCAGGGAGCTGCTGTCCTCGCTCGCAGCTCGCAGCGCCTCCTGCCCTTCTCCTGCTCCGCGCCGGCTGCCGTCGGGCAGCGGTTTTCCTCCCTTACAATCTGAACTCCCGGAGCGCACAAGGCATCGCCGACGGCTCTAGCAGCGGCAGGGCCCTGTTGAAGCGGCTGAAGCGGTGCAGCTCTGGCAAGGGGCGTCGCTAGGCTCTGTGAGCAGCTGTCTGGTACCGAAATCTTGCCACCTCAACTCAATACGCTGCCTCTTGTTCATTGCAAGGCTGGGAAATATACTTTGCCTTGATTCACATGTCCTATTTGTCTGTACAGCTGTGATGCTTCCCTATTCTGCTTTGTGTCAGTGGAAGAATGTCAGCTTTATAGACCTCTTATGTGTGTTCTGGAGTCATGAAGACTACAATACTTATGCACAGAGATAAACATATGGGCTGCAGGTCTGAATCTGTCTTTTTCCATACTGTTTAGAATTACTAAATAACCATAGATTCAAATACTGAGCTTACCATTCATGTCAGTAACTCTCCATTGTGGTAGCACAAACAACTGTGATATGTGTTACTCATAAATCTAGGGGAATGCAAAAATTGAAATAATTGTAATACTCTCAAAATGGCATTTTAAAGCACTTTTGATTGTTTAAAGGAAATTACAAACTCCTATCTTTGAAAAGTATGAGAGCACTTCATTAAGGAAATTTTTACTTTCCTACTACTCTTGAACTGAAATAAACTCAGTGCTCTTTGGTTATGTTTTTATGAAACACATCCTTTCATATATACACAGCTGCACACACACAAACACACTCACTCGTGTTTCAGTGTTGAAGCTGATTTGTGCTCTCGCTCCCATCTGTGCCCTTTGCAGCTGTGACAGCGATTAAAGTTTATCAAATGCCTTTGGTGATTTGAACTGTCAGAAATCAACAAGAATGACTGTTACATTTCTTGGCCTCACCTTCGGGGTGGGGTGGGGGTGGAAATCCACTTCCCAAATCTCTTTCCAAACATAGGACTTTCTAAGCTGTCAAAAATGTACTTGGAAAATAAATCAGAAAAATAAAGTGAAAAGTACAAAAACATACACTGAATACTTTTTTTTTTTTTTTTCCTCCTTTCTTTTTCTTTTTTGAAGAGAATGCTGGTAATGCAGATTTGCAGATTTGTATAAGCTCGTACGCAACCAATTATATGAAAACTCTGAAACCATATACTGTTATGGCTGCATTTAGGCAATTAAAGAAAGTTATTTCAATTTAACATTTGACAAACAGACTGTAAAATTTATTGATAGTTTTAAGGATAAATATTACCTAACAAGCACAATAGCAAATATTGAATCTTATAACTGCAACCAAATGATCTGTATAAGAATTAGCTTCTGGGAAATACATATTTCCTAAAATGTACTGACTTCAGATCAGAATTGAAATTTTCCTCATTCTCAACCCACAGTAGAGTGACCAAGCTCCTTGAAGCTGGATGGACTGTGATTCCAAACTTTGCACCTAGGCTGTGACCAGTCTCAGTGTTTTTTGCTCAGGGAGCTTGTTTTTCATTCCTACAATTAAGGAGCTGAAGCTGCAGATGTGTCATTTTCTGCACAGCATTTAAAAGCTAGCCTCTACTTCTCTCCCTCTGAGTGCTTCCTATGTTGTATCTATATTTGCTTTTACCCCATATTTTTTCTCCCCTCCCCTTCCTGACCTGTTATATTGCAAGTCTATTGAAGAATTCTCCTACAGCTTAAATTCAGCAAAAATGCTCTGGAGGAAGATCAGATTAAAAACTTCAGAAACTAATTTTTAAAGCCTTAGGACTGTCTTAAATACCAGAGCATGGTAGTTATAAGTCTTTTCATGCCTTGCACAAAACAATAATTCTTCCTTTAAGGGAAGAATATGGATATTTTTCCTATGGTGTTCAGGAAAATTAACTTTGAAAGACAAGGAAACGTTAAGTCTGGCAGTTTATTCTTAGGGATATATGCTTGAAAGTGTATATCCATAAGAATATTAAAATCAAACATCCAAAAGCTTCATTAAAAATAACACTTTATTTTAATGATGAAGTTACAGTGAGTACTGCTAAACATATATTCACATATATTGTCCGCCCAAACATCCATGAAATCATTAGTACTGGTGATCCTTGTCATGGTTCTGGCCTGGTTCGGCCTGTTTCCATGTTTACTGGGGTGGAGGGATCCACAGACCCATGCCTGGGGAGAGGGGGAAGGTAAGGAGGTGGGCATAAAGACAAAACAGTGGCAAAGAGCTAAGGGAGTAAAGTAATTTACTAAATATGATAGTGAAATGTGAGATAACATGATATAATACAATATAATTGGAATTGAAGTTAATAAATCAAATAAATGAGAGTCCAAAACCGAAGGCCTTGCTCTAATGCTAAAGGTGAGATTTCTGGGGAGCACAACTGCAGTGGTGAGCTGTGGGAGAAGAGGCAGACTCATGACTCCTGAGCAATTTCATCTGTTATGTCCTTCCCTCCGGAAGGAAAGTGGAAATCAAATAGTCAAATCTTCTGGGAGCTTCTCTTCTGAGACAAGTACCTGGCACTATTGACAATCCATGGGAACTGCACATTAACTCTTTAACTCTGAGGGCACTACATGATGTTAGAATGGTTAGAATGTGAAATACTGACAACATAAATCATAAAACCATCACAATGTTGCACTATTTTCTCCTAGGCACCAATATGAATTATTAATATGAGCAAGACAGAGCTGAAATTGATAGTAAGTATTGAATTTTGAAAGTAGTCTTGTTTGTTTTGAGTGCCGAAAACCTTTCTATTCACTGCCTTTGACAACTACATCTGTGATGCTTTTGGATATGAACAATCCTTGTAAAGATGAAAAATTTAAATGCTGTGAAAGGGTAAGATAAACTACTGGGAATAAAAAAATAATTTTCTGAATAGCACCATTATTCTATTTTATTTATAGGTTTGGGAACATACCACAAAATTTGGTTATTAATTTGCTATGTAGAAAGTTGTTAGTCTTGTTCATAAAAACTTCTATTTGACTCAAGGGTTAAAAAGAGATGTTACTTCTGTTTGACATGTAACACAGCACAATGAATACAAGCTGTACTTCAATCTTCAGTTTGGATGAGGCAAGGTATTAATTGCAGTGTAAAGGCTTGAAGATCAGGAAACCAAATCTAGGTCAAAACATGTCTGTTAGGCTAGATATTCAAACTAAAACAAGCGCTCAGGTATTCAGCATTTCTGAAAATCTAATTTTGCATTGTTAGGAAAGTATGAACATAGGGAATAATATTTCTGGTCAGGTGAATTCTTCAGTTACTGTATTTTCCTATATCTGACAGCACCTAATGCCTTGCAGGAAGTAAATCTATCAATGAAAGTTATGCCTGAAGCATGAAGGTTGATCTTTCCACATTTCTTTTCTTACAAGGAAGACAGCATTCTTTCTTATCATTAATTTAATGTCCACATTTCTCCATGCCTCAGTTAATTTCTTGTGGGTGAAAGAACACTGAATAGACTTTTCTCCAACTACAGTTCCTGAGTAGTGGAGGGTGAGCTCTATGTCTGTGTTCTGCCCTTGCTCCTTGCCTTACAGACAGAATAGGTAAACTGGAATAAAAAGTATATTTATGTTTCAAAGAGTGGGCCTTTAATCTAGAGCATTAGCTGGAGTTTTTGAAGTGGTTTCAACTCTTTTATTTGAGGCAGGGTACTACCTTTGAGACCTTAGTTTGGTTGTTAGCTTTTTTGTGCCACCATATGTCATTTACAGCTGGCTATAAAGGCATTAACATTGGATTCCTAGAAGGATATTATGAGAACTACTAAAATAAGGATGAAAAAGTGCAAGGATTTTTGTTGTTGTTGTTGTTTTGTTGTTTGTTTGTTTGTTTTGTTTTTTGGGTTGTTTTTTTTTAACTTGTTTTTGTGGTGTTCTTTTATGTGTTCCTGGGTGTTGTTACTTATGTTTCAGGTTACAAAAGACAGATCCTGCAGAGCTGCACATTAAAACATTAGAGACTATTGATTTACTGACTGTACTAGGCATCCTTATGCTATGATTAGTGAAATTACACTACTAGTAGGGAATTTTAAGAGAAACATTTTAGTGAAAAAGCACATGAGTATTTGTTCCTGTACGGTCTGTTTTCACAGGTGGAAAAACACACTTGCCTTTTCCTTCAGTCAGACACTCTTTTTCAGTCCCACTGTCAGCAGTTTTCTCCAATATTCTGTCATTTGGATATCAAATCCCTGATGACCCATTAGACTTCAACCAAACCAACTGCTATAAAGAGCCTTCTGTATAAGCATTTAAGTTGAGCCTTTATCCTTGACTGTGAAAAGGACAACGAAATGTTAGAACACAGTTAAAGACAGGGAACTCTATTTACTGTTTGACTGTTACATGCATCTATATATTTATTTCACATTATTTCACATAAAACTGCAGGTAAGACATATATAAGAAGCATCTATAATTCACATATACTATTATTTCAGAGATCACAGTGTAGTGGGACAATAGAAGAAGGGATAAAATCATATCCAACATTTTGGATTTGGGGCTAAGTGGTGCATATATGCTTGAAATATACACGACAAACAGAAGATAAAAAGCAAATATTCCACCTCACATCAGTACACATTGTTTTATTCAGCTAAACAAATTGAAAATTTTTGAGGTGATACATGCTCGTATCTGTCCATGTAACACATCTTTTGTTCAAATGCTGCTTTTTCAAATGCTTTGACCGCAAACAAATAAACAAACAAACAAAAACTAACAAAACAAAGCCAAAAACAAAGAAAAAAACCTGATAAGAAAAGGACAAAATAATATTGTCATATGATTGATTATATACATTCTATACACATGGGAGTGGCCATGGGGCAGAGCTGCAGCTCATGGGGTTGGTGCCCAAGTGGCACCTGAGGGGTGGGCCCCATGGTACTGAAGTGGTGCTAAGAGCTGCATCCTGAGGGAAGTGTGTGGGCAGTGCTCAGGGATGGATGGCAGCTGTGGGAGGGACCTACATGCGGCAGAAGGAGAGAGGGTCTGTGGTTGAGTGGAAGAGATGGAACGCTGTGGACTGACCTTGTCCCCATGTGTCAATTAGGGGTGAAGATAGAAGATGACAGATAGGAGGAAGCTGCTTTTAGCTTGGTTTTGATTCTCACTGCTCTAGTACGTTATTAATTTGCAAAAAATTAAGTTAATGTCCCAAGATGACTCTTCTGTATATGACAGTTAGTATTTGTCAGTGCTCAGTTGAGTTAGAGAGCTCTCTTAGTTTCTTGTAGCATCAGAATAGTTTTCCTTATTGTGTTCAACATACGTCTTATATACCATTCACTTACTAGCAAGACATTGCTGTTCCTCTAACAGTTCCTCTAATCAGTTAATTGGTCCTAGCTTCTCCCAAACAACAGTGATAAAGGTTGAAAGGTTTCTTAAAAATAACAGGATTAACAATGCATATCAAATGAACCTCCTGTCTATCCTTGGACACAAACAGAATCTGCTTGCTCTTTGTCTCACACTCTGGTCTTCCAGGGTTTCACAGTGATAAGGCCTACCAAAGAGTCTGATAAGGTCTTTGGTGGCTTGCTCACAGTTACATCTTCCTCCACAAGTACTGAGCAATCTCTTTGCCTTATCTCAACTATTTCTGCTCCTAATCCCCTCTTTGTGCCTCATGGTACAGAAAGAATATTTGTAACATATGTTCAGCGTGGATCCTTCCAGCTTTTCGGTTCTGACATTTCAGACATTCAGTCTGTCCAGTATCTGCCCCTGGATCCTACCCCCCTCAGTTTTTGGCACCCAGGCATTATGAACTTATGATGTTGCAGCCCCTCCAATTGCTGGCACAACTGGCACAAGCCTTCACACACACATCTGGCCAGATCTTTCCATATTCTCCTAGCCAGCTCCACCGTGCTCCCACTGATAGAAATGTACAGGCATTCTCCTTCCCAGAACTGGCTTTTGGAGCACCATTCCTTCCCTTGTTTCCAGTCCATATTACCCTTTGACTTGCACACACTTGCACTTTTTTCAGTTGCAATTCCATAGAAACCTGGCATCTCCAACCTCTTCCTATTGCTACATGGGCCTCATGCACACACAGACACATTAAACAGAGCCCCTCACAAAGAAAGAATTAAGTGGAGTTCCTCAGTAAGATAACACAGACTGAGCTGATGAGGTACAGGACATAGCCAGACAAGTGCCATCACCAGTAAACTACACAGGTCACTCTGAAAATAATGTCTCTATTTCCATGGAAACTAAAACACATACAAGGCATAATAGCACTGTTTGATAGAGCAAATTCTCACCTACAAAACACTTAATTTTCAATGTATCATTATTAACTCTGCATTTTCACCATTAGTGAACAAGAACCTCCTTGCCATGATCATAAAAATCTGCACCAGCAGAGGTGACCCACTGTTTCACAGCTGTATGATGGCATAGCTGTTAGGAAAATCTTGTCCATGCAGCATATCCTTCATTGGCCCAAGTCAGAAGATGCCAAATCTGGACTACACTGTGATTGTGGCAGGACAGTCAAGCCAAGATTGTCAGTGTGCTCCAGTCCTCAGACTGGTGTGGGGCCTGGTATTATCATGTTGCAAGAGAAAGATTGTTTTCTCTGATCTGACTCTGAAGGTTGAAGCCTTCAGCTTAGTCAGCTGATACAGTGGTGAGTCGATGGTTTGTCAAGGTTCCAGGAAACCCTTTCTTATTTTGAAAGTCAGCGCACATCACTCTACCTGATGAGGGCTGGGCCTTGAACTTTTTCTTTGATGGAGAATTCACACACTGCTGCTCCATGGACTGCTGTTTTGATTCCAGCTTGTGGTGCCAATAACGTCTTATCATTAGTAATTATGTGATCCAGGAAGCCACCATCTTCAGCTTCCTATTGGCTCAACAGGTCCTAAACACTCCTGTACATGACATTCTCTCTTTTCCTGTGTGAGCATTTGTGGGACCAACTTGGCACAAACTTCTTTTATTCCAACATAGTCACCATCATTTCTAATGCACTAAAGCCAATATTCAGCTCCATACATAGTTCCCTGTTTGTCATCTGCCGCTTTGCACTGATGGACTGATTGAGATACTCTTCATTTTGTGGTGTTGTCTTGCTCCAATTAAGGAAAGAGGCAAGGTTCTTTTGATAAATTATGCTTGGCGTGAGATTAAGAAGAGAAACATTCAAATGTTGATCCTACCAGTTTATTAGGAAAAAAAGACAGCTGATGGGGAAGGGAGAGCAGTGAATATCAAAATTAGGGTGATGGGGAAAGGAAAGTGGGCGATAGGAAAGGTGGAAAAAGGCAAGAATTACGGAAAAGCGGGGAAAGTCACCTCCTGAATGCAGCAGCGTCCCATTGCACGTTGTTCCGTTGGTCCGGGGAAAAACAAGCGTAGGGGAGAGAAGCAGCAGAGTGGCAGGCCACAAGCAGCAGATCGGTGCAGCGCAGAGCAGGAGGTAGAAAGGGCAGCAGGGTCTCGGGGAACAGCGAGGTCTCACAGAGCAGAGTCTCGAGTAGCAAGGTCACACAGAGCAGAGAGGTCTCACGGGCAGAGTCTCGAGCAGCAAGTCCAGGTGAATCCGTTGGCAGCAGTAGGATGACAAAGGAGGAATCTGAGGCCAGAAACCAGGAAGTTCTTCCTGCATGCATCTTCTTCAGCATGCAGGCGTTCACGTAGTGAGGCATCTGATGTCAGAAAACCTCCTTGTTCACGAAGTGAGGCAACTGATGTCAGAAAACCTAAAATCCATGGTTTGTCCATGCTCCTTTTATCCTACTTCTTCCCAGCCTACGTGACATTCCAGGGAGGTTTGGGTCAGAGTAATGTGAATACCGCGGAGATGGCCCTCTTCCTTGAGATAGGCCCACACAAAAAGACCACTTTAGGGCCATTCATCTATATCTTATCTCCCTTTAGTAGCTCCCAGACTTGTCCATCTGTCATGTCACCCTTAAACAAAGTGGTTCTGGAACCTTGGTTAAGACTTGCCTGGACTTGTCCTCCTGTGTGTCTCAGACAAAGGGAGTTCTGGAACCTTGGCCAGGCTTGCCTTCACTTGTCCATTTCAGCAAACTTTGAGACAGTAATGTAAAAAGCATGGCCTCTTACAGGTGTGAAATCTGTTAATGGCCATCTGGAATGTGGCTTGTCTTTCATGTTGTTGTCACCACTGCTGAAATACACCACTGCCTCACTGTGCTCACATCCACTGTTTGGTCCCCACAAATGTTCAACAAGTGTGAATGGATGTCAATGGATGCCATTCTTTCTGCATGGAAAAGAATGCAATAAAACAGAATATTGGAGGTAAGGTTCTGCCTCTACTGCCATACCACCATCTACTATTGTCGTCATGTGCCAACCTAGTAAAATTGGAGGCATTTTTTCCAGAGCAGTCCTTGTATTAGACACGTGATAGATCTTTGAATCCTTTAATCCCCTATTTCCACATTCTTGTTCCTCCTCAATTCAGTTAAACATTCCCCTTGTCCTGCCTTTGCTTACTTCCACAACATCCTATGATAAGTCTAAAGTCATCCCCAACTGCTCCTCTTTGAATCCTGTCACAACCCTTTAGACCAAAGATTAGATCACATAAGTGTGAGGAGTTTTGCACCTGGAAAATATGGCTGAGGGGAAGCTGAGACAGCCTTGGGATAGATCCAAACAAGGGGTGGCTCCTCCAGATTCCTGGATTTGGTTTCCTACCTGTGCAAAGGGGTGACCTTCTCTTAGTCAGCTGCAGGTGTGTTATGCTCTGTGTAAAATCAAAAGCAAGATGAGGGAGCATTAGCTGAGGCTATTCCCGTATTCAGCAGGGCATCAGTATTCATGCTGATGAAATAAAAATCTGAAACAGAATGATGTGGGTAAAGGGAGGCATCTCGAAAGGCAATCTTTTGATCTTAATCTAAATGTTCTTAGATTATTCAATGTTGATTTAGAAAGAGCACAGATTAATATATGTTCCAAAACAATAAACACTAAAATAGAATTATGCTTTGAAAAATACTACAAATGATTCCAATGCATGCATCTGGATGTGTATGTACATTTAGGCATGTGACTATTGTTTGGAATCTAAGATTTTTTTTTTTATTTTTTTTTATTATTTTTGCTGTTACAGTGGAAAAAAGGAAAACAAAAGGCTAAACAAACAGAGTGTGGAACTTCAGAAGACAGAAACAAATATATTGAGCAATACACAGCAAGTGTAATCATCAGATCAGCTGTATCGACCTGACAGACATTTTATGCTGGCTAATGTCCTATTGAAAGTACTAAGGAGGAACAGGGAGCTTTGAAGCAGTACTTTGAATCCAATTTTAAGGCTATTGCTGTTGTCACAGCTGAATGACAAGTGCAGAGCTGTCTCATATGTGAGTCAAGTGCACAAGTGGTGCAAATCCAAAGTATATTAAAAAAAAAAAAAAGTTTTATTTTGATGTAATTTGTAAGATTTAGAAGATGGATGCAATTTAACATTTTGCTCCTTTGTGTTAAGTCACAGATAAAATAGGATGTTTGGAAGAAAAAAATGGGAGAGTATTGTTTCTGAATCAGTCACTTTTTATAATTGTGGCCACTGCTGTTGATACTGAAGTGTGCAAATGTAACAAGCAAAATTTTTATTTTGGAACTGCAGATAAGTAAAGTGATAAAACCATGAAACCAAAGCTATTTCCCACATGTGTGTTACATACAGTAAGAAAGAAGTTGGAGGACTTGGAATTTTAAATAGAATTTGATAGATTTCCCTGTAAGTAACCTAAGATTTTATTGGTTCCTAGAGGAACAATCAAACATTATCAGCCTGGATCTGTTTGTACACATGTTGTGGGAGAACAGAACCAGTCAGTTTGTTTACACGTATCTTGAAAAACAATACAAACTTCTTTCTTTCCTAAGGAGGTAGCTTAGCTTTATCAACATGGTAAATCTCTCTTATTTTCCTTGCCTGTGACATAAAATACAGAGACATGATTCATTTCATAGCACAAAAGAATGATTGGAATGGTAAAAGGTAAATCAAAGCATAACTTTGGAAGGCATAAAATAAGATAACTTAAAATAATAATCTGGGGAAGATAGTTTCAAAACATAAAAACACAAATAGAACTTGGCTACAGAACCAAAATAGTAGCTAGTTATGAAAATACATATTTTAGATATTATCTGAAATCTCAATTTCAGGCAAGACTCCTGGAAATTTGCCTTGATTATGGTATATCATAGACTTGGAATTTCATACTCTTCCAATTAGATTTCTTACAGCCTGACTTATATGAAAACAAGAAAAAGAGTTGATTAAAAAAACAAACAAACAAACAAACAAACAAAAAAACAAAAAAACCCAAAACTGGAAAAATATATTTTAACTATAAAAGATGGAATGTCTACCATTTTCCAGAAGTTAATTCCACTGTTCAAGTTGATAGTGGTGCTCTAATTGCAATTTCCACTTACCTGTCTTTGGAATTTCTGTTAGTTTTTGAGTGTTATGTCAAGGAGCTGACCTTCATTTAATTCTTGCTGATTCGTATTTTTTTGTTGCAGTTGGTTGGACTAAAGTTACAAATATTCTACCAGGTCATGGGCAATTGTATGAGAATTTTATCAGTTTCAGTAAAGATATGGGAGAGGCATATAATAGATTTCTGTAGAATAAATTTCCTAAAGAATGATAGTGAAACATCAATGTTAATGTCAAGTTTGTGATTAATAAAGGTTGGGAACTCCAGCATTAATGGCAACTAGGCACATCTCATTTATATATTCGCAAATATTGTATATAAATATTGTACCAGAATAGCTATTCTCTCTGCACTATAACTATTTTTAAAGATATTATTTGTTTGGTAGCAAGTAAGTAGTGTTTTCTGCCCAGAAGTAAGAAGCAGAAGCAGTCATTGGTTACAGGACTGAGAATGTGACCATGTGTAACATGGATATTTTGAATTTTGAGTAGAAAAAAATTTATCAGTCCTCCCCAAAGTAGGATTTACTAGTATGTGTAAGAATGACATGAAAATTTTTTGTCTGCTTTAATTCAGTGGTTCAGAGAATTGAGAGGGCTCAGTTATATTATCGTGACAATTTCCAGAAGAGACAATTTCTGTCTTGGTTAACAAAGTAATCCTGGACCAATGCCTTTTATTTCCTTAAATTGTTAATCTATAAAGTTGGTTCAAAAAGTTTAAGTGTTTCAAAAGCACTCTGTGAATCAACCTACATTTGTTTTCCCTAACTGAAGTTATTTTGCTAAATGTTCAGGTCAGTCTGCTATTGGTACAATTGTAAGTAATTCTTTCAGTGGCAGCTATTCTATTTTGCCACTTTTCTCTGAAAGTATGCTGTCAGCATCCATACTGAAAACAATTTAACTCTTGGATGGATTTGTTACCTTTGATTCTGATTTATTCAGAAAGATACGTGCTGAGAACATGGCTTACTATTGATACCTATCTGTTAGTGTGAGCTTCTAAAAACAGTGCTTGCCTTATTAAATATGTAGCTGCCAGATTTATGTTGTCCAGGTGAGTAAGTGCTGTAATGTTGTAGTGCTTTACCTTCTAGAGATGGGGATATCTGACATCATTTTATGTAGATAAACTTTTACATTTGACTTATTGGTCATAAAGTCAGAATTCATAAGCAGTTCTTACCTAGCTGTGGGACTTTTATTGCATTTCATTTGTCATTAAATGCAAGGGGCAGGTGCCATCAGCAGAATCTATATCTTCAGACATTCCAGTTTTTAATCCCCACATTTCATGTTTCTAGGCCAGAAATTTCATGAGAAAGTGAAAAATGACACTAAGGACAACTATGAGAAGACATGACTTTGTTTAACTGCAGTAGTGCCCACTAAACAGAATTGGTTAATTCATAGCACACTTCTCACCTTCTTGAGGGGTCCAGAAAGTATGGGTACTTTTGTAAAGGAATCATTACTATCAGTACCTGATATTATTATTAGTATCTGTATGGAAAGCTTTCTGAAAATCAGTGAAGGGCAGTAAGAAAGGTAACTTTCATTGTTTTCTTTAGTGACACTATGTAATAAGACTATACCTCATGAATAGAACAAAATCACCTCCTCAAGTTCTGCTCTCATTGGCTATGAGTTTTGGTGAAACTTTCCCTTGTTGTTTTTTGTTCAGATCTAATCCTGTTCTGACTCCTACATATATGCAGTTTGCCCCAGAAATATCAATATTTTTCTAACTATCCATTAACATACATGGAACTCTATAGGAAGGCCAAGGAAGGAAAGATGAAGTGAGAGACATTCAAATATAAAGTTGTGAATAATGGTTACAAATTGTACTTCAGAATATTTAGGCAGATTTCCTGTCCACTTCAGACATCAGGTGACTTTTGTTTGTGTAAAATGACTGGCGTATTTCTAAGCATATTTCTAAGGGAGGCTGCTTGTAAGGTAAATTCAATAGTTAGGATGTAGTATAGCATTTGGAAAACAGTCCCTAAGATTAATCAAAGCAGAATGGCAATCCCTTTGAGTGTAGTGGGATCTTGTTTATTTTAAATATGGGTTTACTTACTGATTGAACTAGGGTCATGACATATCATGCAGTGTTTAAGCAATTTATGTGCAAAATGTTTCGGTAGTATGAACATGTTATTTAACAAGCTTTGTTTTAAAGTATGTCTATGCATACATTCTTCTGCAATTTTTATTGTTCCATATGAATTTTATTTTAATATAATACACATTACAAAATCAGTTTTTGTCCAGGAAGTAGACAAGACAATATCATGAATGTATCTTATATTTAATACAGAATATATTACTGATTTTCTTTCACTAAATCCCACATTTTTTATGTTTTTCCAGAGTGAAGAAAAGATCAGAAGAAAAACGATGGACAGTGTGTCAGGTCATGTTATTATGTTTTCAGTAGTCCTTGGACAGTCACTTGATATTTGTGGAAATAGTTGCATAGTCCAAAAGTTTTGTAAATTACAGCAAAAGAGGAAAACAACAACAACAACAACAACAACAAAAGCATCAACCCTCTTTTTATATTTAAGATCTGACATTGTTTATTTACTTTGTAGTTTTTCTTCTTAGAAGTCAGAAAGCTAAAACTGGCATCTCAAACTATCTAAATATAACAGAAATATTTTAGTTACAGTTTTCCTAACATTTAATTCCATTAGCTTCTCCATTTCAAACTCTATTTTAAAGACCAGGTAGTATATTTTGCAAAAAAAAAAAAAACAAAAAAAACCCAACATCTCCAAATCCCCTGATCTTAAAATTAGTCCTTCAAGGGTTCCTAAATCTATTTTATAGCCAAACTTGCTTTTCATCTTTTAGATTTTCTGATAATGAATCACAATGAATTTATGGGAATGAAAATATAAGTATAGGTGTGTTGTACTTGTGAGGTCCACATCATCTGCTAGATTAAGGTTACCTTTAATTCACCTGTATACAATTATGCAAAATATTTCAAGACTTCTGTTACAAACTATACTTTGTTCTTCTGTAAACTGTCTCCCCTGGAAATAAAGTGGGAAATCTGAGATATGTGGAAACACTGAACCATCTGTTGTTTGAGACAATAGATGATAAAGACTAAAATCAGTTAGTTAATTTCTAGAAGGGGAATAGAAATCAGGGATTGTAGTTTAATTGAAATTACAATTTCAAAAGATATCAGTTGTAGTGTGAAGCATTTTAACATGCTACCTAAGCACATTATAAAGTATGTTCCTCTTTTTAAGATTTGAGCAACAATCTTAAAAATAATAATAATTAAAAAAAATAAAAAATCAATCAATCAATTTAAAGTTGCCATTCAGAGGTACAAATACTGAAGAAGAGGCATTACAAACAGGAGGAGGTTTTACTAACAAGATACCTCTGAGACAGGAAGAGTAGTCAAACCTGGAAATGAGAACCAACAGTTAATTTGGAGTGTGTCTAAGCAGTAGTAGCTATAATTCATAATAGAAGGATATATAGTACAGCAACCCCACTGAAATACAGTTTTGATCTGAAAGGACTAGATGCAAGTGGAAAATAATGAGATATTTGAAGTGCACACCAGAAAACATTTCCACAATCCAAATTTTCTAAACTGGAGAAATTGGTTTGGTTAATAGAAGACAGGGCAGTTATGAATAAGATTTTTAAATGTTGTAGATAATGTGGTATAGGTAGTTTCAGTGCTTAACTTTTCTGTTAATAGTGGAATTGATAACCCAGAGTGAAATTCCCAAGTCAAATGCCTTTCTTAGCCAGTGCATGCTTAGAATTAGGAACTTTATCATGCTACTCTAAAACAATTTAGCATTCAGAGCAGACAGCTGTCTAGACACAGCAAATAAGAAATGCTGAGTATATGTTAATGACTGCCACTATCTGCATCCATCCTAAGTAATCCACCCTTGAAGATGGATGCCAATTCTGCTTCCTTGAAGTGTGAAGCAGACAAATGTGCCCAGTAGAAGAGCCTCAACAGGAGAAAACTATCTAGCCCAGACAGAGGCACTTCTGGGTATGTGAAGGGGTGATACTGCAGGCATTTGGAAAAGATAAGTAAAATAATGCAGCTGCTTACAGTGTTTACAAGTCCTTTATAGTTAGCCAGGAGTATCACTGATTTGCAGGTATTTCAATTTTGATTGTAAATTTCTGAGTCTTTATGATCTGGCCGCAGGTTATTTTCAACACTATTATAGAAAACACAACAGAGTGCAACTTGGTTTCTCTGTGGGATATTGTATGAGTCCATCTACTTTAGCAGAAAGATGAATTTTAAACAACTTTTATAGCTGTTGACATCTATCAGGTAATTATGCTGTCCAAAATACGCCATTCCTTTCCTCTCCATAGCTGTGTGTATGTGGGAGAAACAAAACAGGGACAGATTACCTCCTCAAAATAGCAACAGTATTCCTTTGAAATGCAAACTGAGGTTATGGAGAGCTCTTGTTAATTATATGTCATTTTTCTTCAAAATTTTGGAAGTTTCTGTTTTAGAAATTCTTTTCAGCTACTAAAGGGCAAAAGGATTCAGAACCAAGGATTTGGTGGGTTACAAGCCTTTCAGTTCACCTTTTGCAGACACTGTTAAAGTCCATACCAAGATAAATAATATTCTGAAAGTGACTTTCGGATTGTTAGACTGATAAAAACAATAATGTTTTATCCTGAGACTTTACTCCAAAGAGGTCTATTACTTTCTTATTCTAGTCTCAGTGTCCTTGTGTCTGATTAGGGCATCTGTTTTAGCTGATCAATGTAAAGTAGGTGCATACAGTAATACCCTGAGGAAACATCTGAAACACACATAGAACTGACAGCCACAGACAAGAAGGTAATTGTCATCTGTTAAGTTGGGAAAGCTATTATGTATACAGTTTCTGGTGTATGCATGGACAAGACAAAGTGGGAGGATTTGGGTTATGTGATTATACCTTAATTGAGCAATAGCTGTCTTTCATTTCTGAGCAAAACTGCTTTATACTAGGCTGTGATCATGAAAGCAAGATAAAAGTATCATTTAAAGTCACACATTTTGCTTCATCATAGTAGAATATACTTTTTGTTAGGAAAATATTTTTGATGGCTTTTTCCTGAGTATGAAGCATAAAAGGGTTACTGTTGTGATGGTAGCAGTTTTGTGATCAACAGCATAATAATATTAATTGTGCCCACTGTCATTAACATATGTGTATGGTCTGTGCAGCAGAGATTAATTTTATGCATTAGGAAATACACTAACAGCTCTTTTATGACCAACTTCATAATCTAGAAAGAAATTAGAAAGGCTAATATCTATTTTTCATTATCAATCTTCATTAACTAAAATCTAAGAGCTGTTTATAAGACATGCAAACACAGGCATAACAGTGCAAACCAAACTCTTTCATGCTCTTAAGCGTTTCATTATATTGTCATTTGATCTACTCTTCTGTGACAGTTGTGACACAGATCAGTATCTTAGCTATAGCTTACTATGGTACTTACTGAAATATATGGTGACTATATACTGTGTATGCTAGAATCACAGAATCCTGAGTTGGAAGGGACTCAACTTTTGTCTCCACAGAGGACCACTGAATTCAAACCATAATTCTGAGAGCATTTACCAGACACCTTGAATTCAGGTCAGGCTTGGTGCCATGGCCGCTGCCCTGCTCTAGGGCCCGACTATACTCTTGGTGATGCTTATTTTTCTAATATCCAGTTTACTTGTTCAGTTCCTATAGTATCTTGAATTAGATGATATAAAATCATAGAATCAGAGACTCATAGAATGTCTTGGGTCAGAAGGGACATTTAAATATCATCTTGCTGTCCCTTCCCCTCCTTGTGGACGGTATTGCCACCCACTACATGAAGCTGCCCAGGGTCCCATCTTGGACTTGAACACTTCCATGGATGGGGCAGCCACAGCTTCTCTGGGCAATCTGTTCCAGAGTGTACTAGTCTTTGAATTGCAACAGCTCCCTATTTTTCTTGTGCCAGAGGCCCTAGACCTGGGTGCAGTACTCAAGATGGAGTCTCAAAAAGACAGAACAGAGGGGGGCAATCATTTTCTGTCTTAGCTTTTGCTGAGATGGAATTGTTTTCTTCAGAGTGTCTGGTATGATACTTTTGGTTGTAATAGAAAAATAATGTTGATAACACATAGATATTTATAATTATTGCTAAGCAGTGTTGTACCAAGCTAAGGCTATTCTCAGGGAAGGGCCCAAGGAGCTAGGAGGGAAAATAACAAGGACAGTTGACTTAAACTGGGATCTTTCTCTCCTTCTGTTCAGTGGGCTAGCTGGGCAATGAGCAATTTTTTGTGCATCGCTTGTTATACGTATTCATCTCTCTATATATAGTCACAATTATTATCATTTTCCTTTTCTCTGTCTTAGTAACTAGTTCTGTTATCTCAGCTCATGAGTTCTACTTCATGGTGGTTTACTTTCCAGTTTTCTCACTCATCCTGCTGGGAAGAGGGTAATGAGTGAGCAATCATGTAGTACTCAGCCATCTGCTTGGTCAAACCAGAACACCTTTCATCACCTGCTGGACGCCCCTCTTTTGATGCAGCCCAGGGTACAGTTGGCCTTCTGTGTAGCAAGTGCACACTGTTGGCTCATGACCAGCTTTTTGTTCACAAAAATCCCAAGCTTTTTTCTCAATAGGTCTGTTCTAAATGATGATTTCTCTCAGTCTGCATATATATACATATTGCCCTGACCCAAGTGCAATACATTTCCTTGGTGAACCTCATTAGGTTCACATGGGCCTATTTTTCAAGCTCGTCCATATTCATTTGGATAAAAATTATATTCTCAGATATAAATGTTGCTTAAGAAAGAAGGTTGAAGGGTATGCTTTATGTGGGATGCTTGTACTAGCATGAAATATTTAAATATTTTATTCTATTACAACATTTTATCTGGCTACTATAATCACTGTGTTTTTGCTTTGTTGTTTTTTTTTTGTTTGTTTGTTTTTGTTTGTTTGTTTTTAAAGAATAATGTAAGATGGCTTCATTAAGTTATTTATTAATTGTATTTATATTTATACGTGGTTTCTTTATTTATGTACTACTTTATTCATTGTAGTGTTTTTCATGTCTAAAGGAAATACACCAAGAATAAAAACACATTTTTGCTAAACAAATATCAGATACGTATGGAAATGTTACCCAGTAATATCTAGCATCTTACTAACACTTCAAAAAGAGGACTGGCAATAAAATTAATTTTATGAAACTGAAAAACACCACATTTGTAATAAGGAGCTTAATTTGTTTCATAGTTTTATTTTTGTGTTTTCCTTTAAAAACACCACATACACACCTGCTGTCTTGCCCAATCTCCTCTGGCAATTTCATGCTTTGAGCAAATTCATGAAATTAAAAATTTCACCACAAAATTCTGTCAAAGATGAGAGAACCTGCACTGATATATCATGAGTTGAGAGACTGAAAATCAGAAATGTGTATTAAATCCAATTATTGACAAAAACCCAAACACTTTGACAATGCTAGCCAAAGCATATCACATGTCTTTTGGAATATAATGAGGGTAACATAGCTGTTATTTTATCTAGATCAAAGTGAAAATCAAAATACATGTATTAGCAAAGGTAGTGTCATAATGAACTGATATCTCAGTATATAAACTGAAACAAAGTAGCCTTTCACAGAAAGTTAAGAAAATTTAATGTAGGAACTTTACTGCACTGGGGAATCCTTTTTCCTTCTTCCCCCATGATCAGTTACTTTCCATCTACCTAATAAAGAGAGCATGAGTTTGGCAGCCTTCAAAAAGTATTAAGACACATCTATCAGCTGCTTGCCCATAAAGGACACAGCTGCTGTTACTTGCTTCCCTTTTCCACCACACATTACAATTGCAACACCCAGGAGTCAGTTCTTAGTTTCAAACACCTGCTTTTTGAGTTTGAAAGGGTTACTGTCTTACAGCTATCTTCTCCTACAAAATAGACACATGGCAACCAATCTGAAAAAGGAAGAGAAGGAAACAGCAGTACAGTGAAAACACAAATATGAAAAAGCAGTATAATAATAGTTTAATATTGTGCTCATTTGTAGAATACAGGCTATTGTGTCTATATAATCTGTGTAAGACCCAATAGAGCTTTTTATGTGTGGAGAGTCCTAGGATGCAGATGTATTACTTTTCAATAAAGAGGCAATTGTTGTCTGGCTCAGAGCAACTGGTTCTAGAAAAATAATCGATTAGGCATAGAACTCATTCTCTTTCTCTTGATTTTTAATTTTTGCATTGAGTTGCAGCTTCTTGTAGGGGTAGAGCAAAATGCATTGGCCTTCATCGGGTCTCTCCTTAGAGATCTTGACTCTAAGTGTGTGTTTGCTTCAATAAATCGCCATTTTACTGCTCACCACCTTGGTGTCACTTCAGTAATTGGCCCGGCTGTGGGCTTCTAGGGAGTCAAGATCGTAAAGTCATCAGTGGCCGTAAAGCCTTCACTTGACTTTGTCATTCTAAGTACAGGCAAACATAACAAGTCAGAGTATTTTAATGTATCTCCTTAGTGTTAAATATGTACAAAGAATATGCATCATTCTGAAGACTATAGAGGAACTGGAGAAGTTTCTTCTGAATGTTACATCCCTTCTGTATTGGCATCAAATATATCGTCAGGATTATCAAATGTTCTTGATCATTTTTTGATCTGACAACTAAAACTATAAAAAAATTTCACTAATTTCACATTCTCTAAGTACTGCACTTCATAACTAAGCCATTTAAAGTTGCTATTTAACATCAGTGTCAATTGCAAATTTTCCTAAAAATACTGAAGCACAAGAAAAAAATATAGTTAATTGGGCCGAGATTATACTTACATTACTTCATAAACATCTAACTAATGGAAAATAAATGGTTGAACTATACTGAAATGTTATGCAAAAGACAAAACACTTAACACTTCAACATTTTAAATTGCTTTTACCAACAATTTTAATTTTAGCCTGTCTGATTGGAAAGATATTTTTTAAAAAGAAGCATTTCAGTAAGTTTTGTGGGATACAATTGAGTGAATTATTGTTTTATATTTTTTCAAAGCAGTAAAAAAATCTATGACACTGAACATGCTTCCTGAAGTGCAAGAATATTCTTGAGCTTTAATCCAAAATGCAAGCATAAACAATTTATATGTCAGTACTTCTCCAGATTTTGATCAATTTTATCATAGTAAGCAAAAAGCTTTTTAATGATTCCTTTGTCTACATAATCATTTGCAACCCCACAGAAAAATACCATTCTTTTCAAAGCTAGCACATCAGAGCAGGACAATCAAAGGGTGCTAGCCTTTAAAAGATTTTTAAAAACGAGACTTCTAAATACTTTTAGAAGTGTAAATTAAGCTTTATTTAGCATAACAATAAGTTTTGGTATTCCCAGAGAGTAAATCATTTTCAAATGTTACACTGACTGCTGACCTGAACTGTTAATGTACTCTCTGCAGGTTTTCTCAGAGTTGTAATGCTCAGTATCAAACCCCTTTCTTTTAAAGAAATGGTTATTGCATCTGAATTTTCCCAGATAGCTAATATTCCCCAAAGTGTTCTGTGCGTAGTATATATCTAATACTGTACACACCTGTAATACCAGTAATCATCAAATACTGCCAGAACGGATGGTATTTGAGGAAAAGCTGAAGGGCATGTTTCTCACAAGAACATGCACAAAGTGTGATTTCAGGAGAATATGAGCTTGAATGAAAAAAAAAAAAAAAAAAAAAGAAAGAAAAAAAGATTAAAAAAAACAGCAACAACAACAACAAAAAAAGATGGAGCAAATAGAATCATAGAATCATAGAATTACTCAGGTTGGAAAAGACCTTGAAGATCATCAAGTCCAACCGCAGCCTAACTGGTAGCCTATCTCTTAAAAAACAACCATGAAACAACACCACAACAACAAACCTCTGCTAAATCATATCCCTGAGTACCACATCCAAATGGCTCTTAAACACATCCAGGGATGGCGATTCAACCACCTCCTTGGGGAGCCCATTCCAGTACCTAACCACCCTTTCTGTAAAGAAGTTCCTTCTAATATCCAACCTAAACTTGCCCTGGCACAAATTGAGGCCATTTCCCCTCGTCCTGTCACTTGTCACTAGTGAGAAGAGACCTGCCCCACTCTCGCTGTAAGAACCTTTCAGGTACTGGAAGACGGCAATAAGGTCTCCAAAAAAAAAATAATAATAATAAAAAAAAATAAAAAAAAAAATAAAAAAATTAAAGGACCACAGTGATCATCTAGTTTCAAATCCCCTGCCATATGCAGGGCTGCCAACCACTATGCCAACCTGCATCAAGCCTGGCCTTGAATGTCTACAGGGATGGGGCATCCACGGCCTCCCCGGGCTACCTGTTCCAGTATGTCACCACCCTCTGTGTGAGAGATCCTAATCTCTAACCTAAAACTTCCCTGTCTTAGTTTAAAGCCATTCCCCCTTGTCCTATCATTATCCACCCTCATAAACAGGCACTCCCCCTCCTGTTTTTAAAGGCTTCCTTCAAGTACTGGAAGGCCGCAATGATGTCTCCCCAGAGCCTTCTTTTCTCTAAGCTAAACAAGCCCAGTTCCCTCGTTCTCTCAACCTTCCCTCATAGGAGAGGTGCTCCAGCCCTCTGATCATCTTAATGACTCTCCTTTGGACCCACTCCAAGAGCTCCACGTCATTCCTGTATTGGGGGCCCCAGGCCTGGATGTAGTACTGCGGATGGGGCCTCACAAGAGCTGAGTAGTGGGGAACAGTCATGTCCCTCTCCCTGCTGGCCACTCCTCTTTTACTGCAGCCCAGAACAGTTGACCTTCCAGGTTGCAAGCGTTCATGTGCAGCTTCTTATCTACCAGGACCACCAAGTCCTTCTCTGCAGGGCTGCTCTCAAGTGGTTCTTCCCAAAGTTTCTATAAACGCCTGTGATTGCCTCAGCCCAAGTGCAGTAACTTGCACTTCACCTTATTGAACATCATTCATGGGCCCACTTCTCCAGCCTGCCCAGGTCCCTCTGGATGGTTTCCCTTCTCTCCAGTGTATTGACTGTACTGCTCAGCTTGGTGTCATCTACAGACTTGCTGAGGGTGCATTTGATGCCATTGTCTGTGTCATTGAGGAACGCTAGTCCCAAGACCGGCCCCTGAGGGACACTGCTTGTGACCAGCCTCCACTGTGACACAGAACCATTAATCACAACCCTTTAGCTAATCCACCATACAGTTCATCCTTCAAATCCACACCTCTTCAATTTAGAGGGAAGGATGTGGTGAGGGACAATGTCAAATTGATATAATGATGTGATTCAAGAAACTGTTGCCTTCAGCTTTGTATTGGTTGAATGGGACCTGACAAAATTGCATATGGTGTTGTTTCTTTTCCTCTGAAAGCATTTGTTTGGCTGACTTGGCATAAAATTTGCAATATTCCAGTGTTGTCACCATTATTTTCAAAGCACTGAAGCCAATATTAATCTCTGTACTCAGTTCCCTGTTGTAATCTACTGTTTTACATGGGTGAGCTGATCCAAATGCTCTTCATTTCATGATGTGACAGCTGTATATGGACGTCTTGGGAATGGCTTGTCTCTCATGTTGCTCTCGCCACTGCTGAAATGCACTCAGTGCCTCACTGCGTTAACATCCACAGTTTGGTCTCCATAAATGTTCTGCAAGCATCAGTGAATGTCAGTGGGTGATTTTTTTCCACATGCAAGTATTCAATGACGCACCTTTGTTTCAGTTGTGTTTCCATGCTAGATGCCATTCTGTCAGACTTGCCCTCTGCTGCTATCTGTCACACAGCAACAAAATGTAACAGAATACTGGAGGGAAAGTTCAGCCTCCACTACCATACCACCACCATCAACCTCTGACATCAAGGAGCAACATAACAAAATAAGAGGCATTACTTTTAGAGCAGTCATTGTTTATGTACTAATTCCTCTCTTCCCAAGGCAGCCATCATTACCAGAAATCAGATATTAGGTTAGTTGGGCTCTTTTCTTATCCAGTTTTTTGTTCTTACGGATTTAGAACAGTCATCTCATTAAGAGTGTAGGAGGACATTAGAACTGAACTGTAGGTGGGAAGATGCAGTGTTGTGACAAACTTTAAAACTGGGGACTAAAAGTTACAAGCTTTCAGTTAAAAGACACCAGGAACTTGCTGTAAAAGAACTAACTTGGTAAGTACAGGAAGAAAGTAGTAATGCTTATGATAACAGCAAGTTTGATGAGCTGAAAAAGAGCAAATTGGGATGACTGCTGTAAGTGTACAATTATCATGCATGTGAAGGAATAATAATGATATGTAAGAGAAGATTGATACTGGAGTGGAGGTGCTTACTTCCTGTTAATCATGCCTACTTCCTGTTAAGGGCTCCCAGTAGTTAAATTCATGAGACACTTCATAAAAATTAGATTATTACATGCAGGAAAATTATGTGTCTGAGTCTAATTTCATAATAGAATTAGGTCCTGCTACATTTGCATGTAATGCTACAATTTTGACCATTAATCTCAAGGAAATTACACCTGTGTTTTCCATTCTATTGATGAAAATAGGAAATATATGAAGACACTTACTGAAAGAGGAAAAATAAAAATAAAATGATGGTGGTATACTTCATCAGTCACCTTTCAAATTCTCTGACTTTGGAAATTTGTTCATAAGGATTTCTAGTACACAAGAGAAGACAGAAAAATAGGAATGTCTGTAGGAAGGAGCTGGAGAAACAAATATGTGGATGTTTAAGAAACTCTGGTCTGTACATGAAGCACCAACCAAGAACCTATAGTGTGTTTAATTTTGTCTGTGTCAGTTGCTATAAACATAATTAAAACCAAGTTACCTTTTCTTTTGGATCTCTTTTGATTGGTTGAAATGCAGATGACTGTCACTAAGAGCTTGGTTTGGTAGGAAAATATCTTGTGGATAGATGGATTCATTATGTTTTTCAAATATTCTTGAAAATGTAAAGAGATGCTACAATTTTAGTGTACTATTACAGTTTGTCTCCATCTGTTTTGAGCTTTTACATTTTTGTGATCTCTTTAAATGTACATCATGCTTGGCCAGCCAGAGAACCTTCTACAACTGAATGAATAGATTGGTAGGCAAGCAGACAACAGTGGATATTGATTATCTTGACTTCAGCAAGACTTTTAACACTGACTCTTGTAAGATTCTCACAGACAAGCTGCTGAAATATGGCTGAATGAGCAGGCAGTGAACAGTGAGACCTAGAGAGTGGTGGTCAACAACAAAAAGTTTAGTTGGAGGAAACTGACTAGTTGTATATCCCAGAGGTCAGTGTTGGATATCATCACATTTAATATCTGCATTAATAATCTGGATAATGCAGTAGTGTATCTTCAGGTGATAATGCATGTCAAAGGCCCATGTTACCATCCAGCACAGACTGGGGACGGGATGACGGGAACTTTATGAATTTCAAAAAGGAGAAGTGCAGACACCTGCACCTAACAAGAAAGAACTCAAGTCATCAGGACATGCTGGGGGCAGACCAGCTGTTAAACAGTTTGTCAGAAAAGACCCAGAGGTTCCTGGTAGATAGCAAGCTGAACTTGAATGAGCTTTGCTACAAAGAAGGATAATGGTTTTCATGTCTGGGTTAGATCAAGTATTGCCAACAGGTAAAGAGAAGTGATTATGCCACTTTATTTAGAACTGATATGTTTTCACTGGGAGTAGATGGAGCTGCTGGAGTGAGTTCAGTGGAGGAGCACAAAGATGATGAAGAGACTGCAGAATCTCTTTTGTGAGGAGAGCCTGAGAGAGCTGGTATTATTCAGCCTGGAGAATGGGAGGATCAGGTGGATTCTGTTAATGTGTATAAATACCTGAAGGGTGCAAAGAGGATAGGGCCAGGCTCTTTTCAGTGATGCTCAAGTGACAGGACAATAGGCAATGTGTACACACTGGAACACATATCAGGAAGTACTTCGTTACTGTGAGAGTGACTGTGCACTGACACAGGTTGCCCTGAGAGGTTGTGGAGTTTCCCTGCTAGAATTACTTTCTAACTTCTTGGATCTGGTCCTGGTCAGCCTGCATTAGGTGTTGCTGCTTGAGCAGGGAGAGTGTTCAGACAAAATATAGATAAGAGGTCCCTGAAAACCACTTTTTGATACTGTGATTCTATAACACATCTGCTATACTAATAGTTAAGGTTGCGATCTGTTTCCATGTATATCTTGAAGTACTACACAAGGAAGCTCTTGTTCAGAACATCTGCTTTCTCTTTCAATATCATCAAATTATCAGGACTGACTATATGAAGGCAGTGTTCCAAGTTTCCATTCATGGAAGGTCTCTATTACCTGAAGACCAGTTGGTTTAAACATTTCCCTCTTTACTAATGGAACTATAGTTATTACAGAGAATATTCCCAAAGACTGGAATAATAAACCTAATGAAGGTCACTTTATGAATAAGAAATACTGTTGGAAATTTCCCATGATATGGACATAGAGTCTAGTTAAATAAGTTTATCTTTGTGTCTGTGTTTCCACAAAACACATCTGGCTATTGTTATTTAGGTAAGGAAATGAACACATCAACCTAAATAAATGTTCCAGTGTTTCTTTGAAAGAATAAGCACATGTTTTTGAAGCAAGGAGTGCATATTTTGTGTAGTAGAACTAGAAATTCTTTCAGTAGCTAGAGTGGATACTTTCATAATCAGAAATGATGTTGCTTATATCTAAATTTATCTTTAGATGTGTACATTTCTTCCAATTAAAACACTGTCCATCTTTAATTTCATTTATTTATTTATTTAATGAAGGAGTAATTTTCCTCTGAGTTGAAACTTCCCAGATTGCCTTATATTTCAGTATCATTTTCCAATGTTCTGAATGTCCTACAAAGCAATGGTCCTTGCCATTCATTTATTGGACTCAAAAAGACTGAATACTGTTTATCTGTTTCAGAAAAAGATTAAGCTGAAGGCAGCTACTGTCATACAGATAGAAGTGTATAAACTAGAAGAAACTCAGAGTTTTAGTAAGAGGATTGTCACTTTAAGATCTTAGCTGGAAATATGATTACATATTTAGATTACCTCCCCAACCTAAAAATAATGTGGGTGAGAAAAGCATTAAAGTATTAAGCTCATCTCTTATTTAGACACACATATGTATTTAACTCATATTTATTCATATTTTAAATCCTTCTGAAACTTACCCTATATACAGTTACCATTCTAAGAGTATGTTACAACAATGGAAGGTGGGTCTATACTGTTATTTCACTTGATCTGAACTGTGTTTTATTCTACCTTTTAAAATATCACTGCTAGCGTTATGTAGTACTTGCCAAACTCCATTTCAAAAGTTCTCAAAAAATTTAAAAAGACAGTGTAGTAGAGAGATTGTGTTTCATCCTATTCACAATTGTTTTAGAAAACTCTCCTTCTGATGAACACTTCTGTAGGGATTATATAAATGGTTATTTAAAAATTATACCAGGAACGCCTCTCTATATATCTTTTAGAAGTGGAAGCTAAGAGAAGAGCTGGTGATATCTCATCTACTTGCTTCCCATTGGTTTGATTGATTGAGAACTCCTGCCTCAGTTCTTTGTAAGCTCAATATGTAGATCCAAAAGACTGTGGCATACGCTACTCAAGTTGGAATTTATTTGCAGGATAAAATAAAGAAGCGGCTTTTAATGGCGACCTCTGTAAATCTCTGTCTTTTATACTAAGCTGTTTTTGCTAAACCACACACCAATGTTCAGATTATTAATTCTGCCACACACATTTCTTCTGAGAAGGTATCATTAAAAAGACCTTTTCCTATTACTATTACTCAAGCTTCTTTTCAGTTCTTGACAGAGGATTATAAGAGGATAAACAGAGCTGCTAAATGGATAATTCCTTAGCCAAAAATTGATAACAGCAAGTGACTTCTTGTCAGTGTCCATGGCATCAGATAATTCTTTTTATTTTTATTTTATTTTATTTTATTTATTGGCCTGAAGCTCAGTAAACTCAGTAAATGATTCCTGTGGCTGCAGGATACACAAGTCTCTGTGTGCAAATGCCTGAGGCCAGCTGATGTTATGCTCAAATGCCAAGGCATGTGAGAATATATTGAATGTCTCCTGTATTTATTTAGTCCCAGGGCATGTAATCCATTCACTTGATAGGTGTCAAATGAATTTAAAGTACAGTGTGGTACTGAAGAGCACTTTTTCTACCTATAATGAACTGAGTTTCATGTAAGACTGGCATTTATTTATTTATTTATTTATTTTGCCAAAAGCTTTTATTAGTAATAACACTTATTAAAAGCATATATATAATAATAATGTAAGCTTGAGTATTTACTTAATAAAGGAGGTATTTGATGTGAAGCTGATAAAGTTACAGGATGCACAGGAGGTTGAATAGTTGATAAACTAAAGAAGTGCTTAGGGTGGCTTGAAAATATCTTATTTTTGTACCAGAGACACAGAAGATGGATTTAGGAGGACAATTGTTCAGGTACCAAGAAATTGATCGGTAGGCTTGGGAGAAGAGAGGGGATAAATTGTTTGCAAGTTAACTAAAGGAAGAAAAGAGGGTTGTTGAAGAGGAAAGAGAAAGTGGATTAAAAGAGAGAAGGTCTCTTGAATTCCTGAATCTTCAGGTTACTGACAATGATTTAGATAGAGGGTAGAATGATGGGAAATATGATCAAAGCACAAAAAACAAGCAAGAGGAGCTAGAACCTTTAGCTCAAGTCCCACAGGGCTCACTCTTTGGATGCCGCTCGCTTTTGCAGGAGTGGGTGGCCTACCAGGTAGGCACACCACGCTGAAAAAATACAACAATTTACATTCCCTGTTGCCTGACTATAAGTGAGCCCTTCCTATTTCCCTGCCAGCTAAGTTATTCAGGGTTTATGTTTTTTCTCAGTTAACCTGCTAACTTGCTCTTCCTCTCCCCAGTAGGTACGCTCTTTTGTTTTCTTTGTTCATACATACTTTGTAATCAGGATGCAGAGTTTGTTGCTTTGACCAACTAGAGTTATCTCTGTATCCTGCTTGACAAAGTCCATCCCCCCTGTGTCCTGTCAAGCAAGCAAGATTTACAAGTAGTTGATAAAGCCTATCTCTCTTTGTCCTGTCAAGCAAGCAGAATTTACAAGTAGCTGCCAAGCTAGCACCTCCTGCCATATATCTACAAGATAAGTTTGTTTAACCAATTCTTCTTTTCAGATTTTATTTTACAAGGACATCTTATCTTTTCTTCTTTCATTTCAATCCCCCTTTTCCTTTTTACTATTTAATTGTCCTTGCAGACCTTTTCTAGCATAACCCTTATTATTTCTTACTGGTATTCTTCCTGTTATCTCTCAAAAATGCACATTTCTTTGGGTCTAAGCACAATTGTAAACTTATCTTGCATCACAAAACCTAGTGCACATCCATTTGGCTTCACAACATTCTGTTGCTATGCAAAAACATCATCTCTTCCTCACACCTTTGTGCATGCAGGGCCACTTCTCTCACATTTCCCACTCTCTTCTGGCTGATATTGTGCAGCAGCTTTTTCCTTTTCCTTTAAACCTGCTCTCCCAGATCACACCAAGTGTCTTTCATGGCTCAGGTCTAGCAGTGGTGAGTCCCTGCTGGAGTAACTGGAGCAGCTCTGCTCTGACATGGGGCAGTGCTGGGCTCTATGGCCGTGTGCAGAGGCTACTGCTGCAGCCCCACTGCCCCTCATTGCCAAGACCTTGCAACAGAAACTCCATACAGCCACCAATGCTTCATCCCTTGGTATGAGGAAAGCAGACTGCAGGCTGCTCAAGGAACTACTTGGCAAGGTCTACTGGGAAACTTCTGAAGTCTTCAATGTCTTAACAGTGCTGATTACTTTTTAAGTAGCACCACTTAGTTGCATGAAGCAGGCAATTCCAAAGTATCAGAAATCAAGCAAGTGGGGGGGAGAAGGTCAACTCAGTTGAGCTGAGGGGTCTTATGGAGCTTAGGCAGAAAAAGGAAGTGTATGACCATTGGAAGTGAGGTCAGGTGACACAGAAGGACAGTGATGGTGATGTTTGCCATTGTAAGGAGAAAATCTGTAAGGCCAAATCTTGAACAGAACTGAAGTTGGATAGTACAGTGGGAGAAACAAAAAGGACTTTTTAAAGTATGTTAACAGCAAACAGAGGACAAGAGATAGCACTGATCCATTCCTTGATGAGGATGGTCATCTCACCAATGAAGATGCAGGTAAAGCAAAGATAATTAATTATTTCCTCACCTCTGTCTTTGACCTCAGTGATAGAGCCTGAGACCTGAGAACTGAGTTGGAGGACCATAAGTGTGAGAAAATAAACTCCCAGCAAAATCTGAACTTGTGCAGGATATTCTGCTCCAGTTGCAAGCACATAGATCTATGGATACTGGTGACATTCTTCCCGGGTTACTTGAAGATGAGCTGATGCCACTGAGAGACCTCTCTCCTTTATTTATCTATTATTTATTATTAGGAATCTGGAGATTTCCCTGTCCATTGGAAGCTGGCAAAAATTAGGAAGGGATATTGGTCTTTTGAGAGTGGAAAGGCCTTACACAGAGATTTTCAAAAATTACAAGTCTGGGCATTCACTAACTAATTGTATGAAATTTAATAAAGCCAGGTGCTGAATTCTGTGCTTGGGACAGTGTATCCCTGCATCTATGTGCAGTTTGGGGCATGGTAGGCTGCATTGCAGCCCAGTGGAAACGGATCTCAGGTTTCTGGTTGATGACAAGTTGAATCTGAGTCAGCAGTGTGCCCTGTCAGCCCCAGCAGCCAGCTGTACCTATGGGTGCACCAGGCCCAGCATTGCTACTGGGCAACAGGAGTTGTCCTTTCTGCTCCACTCTGTGCAACCTCACCCTGAGGACCTGCTAATGTGCTGCCCTTCCTCCCTATTCCTGGTTCTTCACATTTAGCGTGAAAACAGAAATAATAGGGTAACAGTCCCAGCTGCAAACATTCCAATTGGAAATAACAGTAAGAAAGGGGAATAGAGCAGCAGTAGGGGAAAGAAGGATCTTTTTAGCCCTCTGTTATTCAACAGCTCTTCTCCGCTTCCTGCACCCTAATGTCAAGCATGAAAGATAAAGAAGGACAATACAGAAAGTGAGAAAAGAAGACATCAGAGAGCAGAACTACAGCCTATCATCTTCCACTTTTGGAGAGACAAGATAGGGAAGAAATGAAAATGCTACATACAGGCCAAACTTTTGCCAGTCTTGCCCTGGGCCAATGAAATTCAGTGTGATTTTGTTAAAAATTCATTAATCTTTGAAAGCAGTTTGATTAGAGTGAAAAGCAGAATATTCAATATATTGAAAGACTAATATTTGGAGAGAATATGAATAAAAGAAAGTCCATACATGCATAATAAAATCTAAGTTATATGTATAGTTTAATTCCAACAGTGAGATGAGCTAGAAAAAACTAAAAACAACTTTACACTACTAGAAAAAATAAACATTTTGATTTGGTCATGTCTGCTTTTCATCATTTTCCCTTTGTGACAAGTCAAGCAGAAGTCTGTCTTGTTGATAGTATCAGTCTCGATACATTTGAATGAGGAAATAAAAATATAGTTTTCATACTGAATTTCTGTTGCCTGTCAGGCAACCCAATTGAGACTAGAAAAATACTCTGTGAAGCTTAAAGGGGTGAAAATCTGGATTGTGTGAAATTGCTGGTCCAGCCCAACAACAGGCTGCATTTATGAAACAGTTTGTATCTGGACCTTTATAATAAACCACATACTATTACTGTGTAGAAGAAAAAAAAAAAAAAAATTAATAAAGAAATACATGAATAGTTTTGAATACTAAATATATTTGTGAAATTCAAGCTCAGTTCACAAACAGCAAAACTAAAATTTGATTCATAAATTATTTGTTTTGAATAATTCATAGAGTTCCAATTTAGAATCAACTGGCTTTTTCTACAGAGGTTTGTAATTTGAAGGGTTTTTTAAAGTTTGATATTATTTCTCACTGTCTCTTTATCTTGTCCTCTGTCTCCTCACAATTATTTTCATTAGCAGACACCATGCAATCTTGCCCCTGGCCGTGAGCATAGAAATTAATTTCAATGTATTATTTACAGAGGTTGATGAATTCTTCCTGAGCGTGGGTAGTGAAAAGGTAAAAAGCACCATCTCTTGCTATAGAAACACAAAAATGAATGCTGAGTCTGAATCAGAGAAACTTTTAAAAGAGATGAAACATTAACCCTTTTGATTGAGAATGAGAAAAAAAAAGTGAGATAAAAATTGTTTTATTACAAAAGCAGACTGTGCACTGGTTGAAATATTCTTACCTTATAAGAATATTAACAAGTTTTCAAATGTTCACATTTCTTCCGACCTCTTGATAAACAGAGAGAACAGTCTGGCCAGTTGCTCTGCATGGCATTTTAGAGAGTTAAAACAAAGGAATGAAGGTGCACTTGATGTGTAAAAATGATGAATAACTGTGGGAAGCATCTGGCAAATGTGATATGAAGGTTAAAGTCAAGTTCACCCCAGGAGTGATTGTGTTTTGACAGAGTCAAGTAATTACATTTCTTTCTGTTTCTTTTGTTGTGTATACACAACATTCAAAAGGGATTACACACCAAAACTGTTAAGTTTTCAAGGTCAACCACTCAGGAGCTAGATAATTCCTGAATAAGAATCCCCATAACCTTAAAAAAAAAAAAAAAAAAAAAAAAAAAAAGCCCTCGTGTGAATGCATTATGATGTAATGCAATTATAAATTACTTTATAAATAGGAAACTTCTGACACTGCAGAATGAACCTGCCAATCACAAGAAAGAGATGTTCCTTTTGTTACAGGAGTGTGCTGATCTTTGCAAGCCATTGGCTCAGTTCAGGCCTCAGGAGAGGAAAAACAGTCCTACCCATGATCTGAGTGCTTCTGTTCTGTTCTTTCTGTCTTTATGGTTTTCTCCTCTCCTCCCCCATCAGGCTATTTCTGCTTCTGTCATCTTTGATCCTGGCCATGTTTTTTAGTCATTTTTTTCTCCCACCTTCTTATTTTTCTTTCCCCAGGGCTTCCTGTCTGTTTTCCATTACTTCTTTTCTATTTATATTTCCTTTCCTCCTTCTTTTGACCTTAATTTCCTTTTTACTGTTGTCTTAACCTCTACCTCAAACCAGTATGTCTCCCCCCCCCCCCCCCCCCCTTTTCAGGTTTTTTTTTTTTTTTTTTTTTTTTTTCATTTACTGTTCTATGATGCCTTGCCTGGGTTTTGTGGTTGCTCTAGGGCTCAGTATCACCATACAGTACAGTCCCTAACCTGCTGAAAGCTGAGAAATGTGCTATGTGTCTTTCTACAGTTTATGTTTGTGAAGATAACAGCATGAAAAAATGTAATATGCAGTGGGGTCACTGGTGTCAGTGCAGGAGCAAAGCGTTCTACCTGCTGAATAAATCTGTGTGTTGTTTGGCATTAATGGAATCCATCTATGCATTATGGGCTGGAGAACTCACTGCTCATACATCTCATGCTGAAGCATACCACATGCGGGAAATGGAGTCAGACAGTGAAAGTAGCCTTTTTCTTTTCCCGTCTTAACTCCATGACTGGTACAGCAATCTTTTGTAACATCACTTTTGTCTGTGATGAAGCTTTGCTGTCAGATAGACGATCATTTTGAAGAAATACTAGTGCTGAGATCTTATTTCATGATGACATTTTTTTTTTTTCTTTTTATTTGCCTTTGCACATCATTACATATCCTCATTTATCTTGGATATCTAGTCAGACATTAGGTTTTTTTCTTACAGTTCTCTGAAAAGGTAGTTGCTAAGTATCTTCAACCACTTCCTAATGCTTTCCTATAATCTGTTGATGCAAAACATTTATCAGAGCTCCCTTTTCTGAAAATAAATTCATTATGAGGGCAGCTCCTATTTTATTATGTTGAGCCACAATGTTGGAGGCAGATGATGGTGGTATGACAATAGAGGCTGAACCTCCCTGCCAATATGCTATTACATTTTGTTGCTGTATGACAGATGGCAGCAGAGGAGCAGTCTGACAAAATGGCATCTGACATGGAAGTGTATATGAAGCAAAGGTGTGTGTCACTGAATTCCTCCATGCAGAGAAAATGGTTCCCATTGACATTCATCAATGTTTACTGAATGTTTATGGAGACCAGATGGTAAATATTAGCTCATTGAGGTGGTGAGTGGTGTATTCCAGCAGTAGTGACAGCAGTGTGAAACACAAGCCATGTTCAGGACGGCCATGCAGATTTTTATGGGAGTGGTATGCAGGCCCTTGTTGAAAATACACTGCTAATGGTGGTGACTATGTTGAAAAATATTGTTTTGTAGCTGAAAATTTGCTCTATCAAGCAGTACTGTTAAGCTCCTAGAATCTGTTGTATTTTGCATTGAAATAAATAGAAGTTATTACTTTTGGAGAACACTTAAAGTTTGATACAGTTTTCCCAGCTCGTGTTAGAGTAGCAGAAATTTGACATGAGAGCACTCACTTTCTACATCAGTGAAAACTGCTGCAAGTGCTCATTGTAATATTACTATATCAAGTCTGACCTTACTGCTCACAGCAGTAAAAGGTAATTTCAGTTTAATGTATGTCTCTTGCAACTAAAACTTGAAAGCAATTGGAATCATAGAATCACAAGGTTGGAAAGGACTTATCATCTAGTCCAACTGTTCTCCCTTTACCACACCTACAGAAAACCACTAAACCAAGAATCTCCTAGCTCACTATCCAGACACTTCTTGAACACTGCCAGTGATGGCAACTCCACCAATTCCCTGGGCAGGTTATTCCAGTGCCTGACCACTCTCTGAGAAAAAAAAAAAAAAAAATCCTTCTTATGTCCAGTCTAAACCTCATCTGATACAACTTGTGGCCATTTCCTTGGGTCCTGTTTGTTGCCTAACAGAAGAGGCTAAGCACCTCCTCATCACAGTCTCCCTTCAGAAAATTGTAAAGTGCAATGAGGAAGTTGTAAAGTGCAATTTGAAAAACTTCAGAGCTTTATTTCCTATTGCACATAGTGGATTTACTCTGTTCCTGATTTGCTACAAAAGCTTATAACCTGTATGCATATGGTCACTAGTTTTCCCATCCACCTGTGTGTCCTCGTCAGCTTCAGAAAGTCTAATTTTCTACTTACCATCTCTCATTTTCTTTTATTGTCTTGTTATAGCCTTATCTCGAAAGGACAATCTGTTTAGGTTTGTAGTTAGTTTTGTGACTGAGATATTGAAAAGCATATTTTCTGGGCAGTAGCACATTCTCATTTGCTCAGGGCATTCTTCAATGAAGAAGGTCATGAAGTTCAGCTTCCTTAGGAAGTCTTTTAGACCTTCTAGGACTGTGTAAGGGCTGTGCTGTGTTGGACTCCTCTGTGCACCTTTGTTGTTATTGTTCCCTCTTGTATTAATAACTTTCTGTGTCAAATAACACATTCTCCATATTATGAAAATGGAACAAATGGAAACTTTATGTTTCTGCTTCATTGCTTAGAACCCCACAGACAGGTTGAAGCCTAGTGAAATACTTGGCATTAAACATCTTCTGGAATTTTCTTCTCCTGGGTCCTGGAAAAATTTTCCACATATTTATATAATATTTTTTAGCATGCTTGGAGGACAAAACATTATTTTTCTTTTCTTCTTTTCCCTTACCTAGAATGTACAATTAATATAAAAGCCAAAAGCCTTTTCTCCTCTCCTCTCCTCTCCTCTCCTCTCCTCTCCTCTCCTCTCCTCTCCTCTCCTCTCCTCTCCTCTCCTCTCCTCTCCTCTCCTCTCCTCTCCTCTCCTCTCCTCTCCTCTCCTCTCCTCTCCTCTCCTCTCCTCTCCTCTCCTCTCCTCTCCTCTCCTCTCCTCTCCTCTCCTCTCCTCTCCTCTCCTCTCCTCTCTTTTTTGTCCTTTTTACTCACTCTGTAATCTGTAATCCCGTAATCCCTGGAGAAGTGAATTTATCCAATTTCTCTTTTATCTCCTTCCTTAAAGCCAGAAAAATCTTTACAGGGACAGAAAATCGGGTCCTTTAGCTTTATTGCTTTATTGTATAATTTATTGACAGCTTTTTTTTCTTTTTTTTTTTTCTTTTTTTTTTTTTTTCTTTTTTTTTCTTTTTCTGAGAGCAATTATCTTTGAACTTGTCCAAACTGAGAAATCAGTTTTAGCAGTGAGAAAAATCTCTTACAAAAATTGTGGACATGACATGCTTTGAATCCAGTAATTGGTATTTTTTCCTTGGTGCTGCTATAAATTGAATACATGCTCTTCCTCAAGCATTTGACACAAAATTCCCCTCAGAAAGATAAGCCTTTGAGCCCTGAGTTTCAACTATTTCCTTTCTCCTGCCCAGTGTTTTTCTTGTTTTTGTTTTTATTTCAGTACTAATTCTCGGTAGCAAACAGCACTGTGTTCACCTGTGCCAAACTTACGAGACTTCATTCTGCTTCAGCACTGCCTGCAATTTTTTTAAATAGTTCCTCTGAAGTAATAACTCTCTTGTTATCTGATTTGTCCATGCTGTGCATGCTCTTCTGCAAAATTATACATTCCACTGTAGTTCTTTCAGCTTTCTCCAAATACTGAGTATTGTCTTGGCTACTGATTCATGTACAGATCCATGTATTGTCATTATGTGAAATCTCATTCTCAGCACTGTGTGCTTTCTGATTCTCTTGATCTCTTCTTGTAGTATTTATATTCTCTAGGACTGATGTTCTTCAGAAGTAAGAGATTGGAACAGATGATTTCTATGAATTGTTTATTATGGATGCTATGCCAAAATTTAATTTTATATCTTCTAGTAGCCAAACTTGGGTTAGTTTGGCTAAGGTCGAATCTGTATCTTATAAAGAACTCAGCTCTGTAAAATTACAATGCAGACTTTTTGGCCTCAGATCATACCCAGTTTTTTGGGTTCTTCTGAAGTTTTCTTCTTCTTCAGATTGTAGTGTCTAAGTGTTCAAGATTTCTCTGTTAATCCTTTTATTTATTTATTTATTTATTTATCCTCTATGTTTTTTCCCATTTTCATTTGTTTGTTTGTTTTTCCCCAGAGTTCAGTGATCACCAAGAGCTGAAATAAGTAAGAGAATGTCTGCTTTTATGTCTAAGATTTGTTGACTGTTGTAGATGAGTCCATAGCAAGTCCATAGAAAGTTAATTCACTGACCAAAGGAAATAATCATTATAATTTTAGGAAAGAATCCCTTCAGAATATGAGAGGATAGTTAAGGTCCAAAATTAGTTTGATCTTCAGAGCAATTACCTATCTGTAATTCTTAAAGAAGTGTGTACAGATGGCATTTGCAAATTCCACTTTTAGGATTTATAGATATTGATGACTTGGTCAAATAGGACTTTCAAATACTGATGCTATTGCCAGATATTTCTGTTATTTATGAAACTAACAAAATACATTTTCATGCCCTGCTGCCAACCCGTACCATATTTCAAGTCATTACATAAAATCGCAAGTTTAAACATAATTTCTCTAACTTTACAGTTTGTAATATTTTGTTCATTAATCTCCATATTGGTAACAGTTTTTTTCTTTTTCTTTTTCTTTTTCTTTTTCTTTTTCTTTTTCTTTTTCTTTTTCTTTTTCTTTTTCTTTTTCTTTTTCTTTTTTCTTTTTCTTTTTCTTTTTCTTTTTCTTTTTCTTTTTCTTTTTCTTCTTCTTCTTCTTCTTCTTTTTCTTTTTCTTTTTCTTTTTCTTTTTCTTTTTCTTTTTCTTTTTCTTTTTCTTTTTCTTTTTCTTTTTCTTTTTCTTTTTCTTTTTCTTTTTCTTTTTCTTTTTCTTTTTCTTTTTCTTTTTCTTTTTCTTTTTCTTTTTTTCCTTTTTAGTGAAAAATAAAAGATATTGTAGTTATAAAAGGAGTACAATTAACTGATAAGAAGGTATCTGAATGAGAAGATCTAGGTGCTAATAGGTGTCAGTGTAGTTCTATGAGTTCTATCATTAGACTTGAAAGGATACCAGTGTGTCAGCAGACATAATTGTTGTGAATTGCTTTGTCTGTTGTTGCTGATATAACAAACATGCAAAGGGATATGCAAACATTATTTTCATAATTTTTATTTTGACCATTTCATTTCTGAGGGCGAAAAAAATATCTAATGAAGCCACTTTATCCCATAAGCACTACTTTTTATAAGCAGAATAGCTCTGAAAAAATGCTATTCTAGGAATGTACTATCTGCTTATCTTTTGTTTGTTAAGCCTGTAACATTTTGTACTCTATCAGTATAGCTATTGAAAGATTCAACTATAATTACTACAATTCAGAAATTGATTTCCCTCACTGTTGTATAGTCAGAAATGACAGGATAGATTTCATGTAAATCTTACTAGAATTTACATTTGGGAGAACAGAAATCAAGATTTTTATTTTTATTTTATTTTATTTTTTTCAGAAAGTGCAATTTCTGAACAATATGCCTGACAAAAATGTGGGTTACAGACTATTGTAATAAAACTGAAGCATAACATATTCGTAACAACCTATTGAAACATCTTGCATGAATTTGCTTCTTTTCTTACTGACCTAATAGCAAGCTATTGTTAAATAAGATTTGTAATGGGAGATAGAAGAATAGAAGTAAAAATGAAGTTACAAATGTAAAGTTACAAGGTTATACTGGGAAAATAGACTAGAATGTGGATTTATAAATTAAGACAGTAGAAAATGTATTTTTCTGTCATTTGAACTACGCATTGATTAATGGCACAAATTAAAGACCTAATAAGGACTAGGACTTCTGTTCCACATCTGCAACTACAGATGATTCTGGATACTTATATTGTAATAGTTCTGCAAATTATCTTATAAATTATTGGGTTTTTTCCCCCCACAAAACTGGAAAAAGTGCTGATGTGCCTGCAAATCATGATGTACATAATTTCCCTTATCTTGTATGATGATTTATTATTAATAAGAAATGTTAAACAAATAAATGTAGTTGCTTGCATTTCTGATCCAGGAAGTGTTGAATCCATTGTGAATGGAATTGCCTCTTGATATCATTGTAAATAGAACTGTTTTGGTTGTCTTTAATGACATGACTTGTCATTTTAGATTCATGTATGCATTCTTCTATGTGATCAATATATAAAAATACACACACGCACACACACACACACATAACAGCAAGATCTGTTAGGTATAGAACAAAAATTAATATAATAAAATATATTGCAATTATTTTCTCACTATTACCTGGAATACTCTGAAAATGGATATTCCATATCCAAGGCCAGATAAATTCAGGGAGTAAATGGAAAAGTAGTAATAGAAAAGTTAAGAGTGAAAAATGAGATTCTTTCTTTCTTCAGAATAGAAACCCAGCCCTAGTGGACAGAATGAAAGCCAGTCAACAATAGGCATTTAAGAGACTGAAAGCCAGAACCTTCTGCTTCCTGTTTTATTGTACAAGCACATGACAATCATGTAACAGAAAGAAAACATTTTAAAATATATGTATATATTTCATATCAATGGCATTATTTTATTAAATCTATTTAATTCTGTATGTGGAGATATTTTAAGTTAAACTGATATTTTATAAAATGGATTCTGCTTGGAATAAAGCCCCAAAGCCAAGGAAGCAAGTAAATCTTTGCTTAGGTACTGGAGAAAAACATAATTTATGAGCAGGTTTTGTGAAATTACCTTTGTACAGGTTTTTTACACCTTTATAAAAACCACTGTGTGGCAGTCTTTATCTTGAATAGCATTTAGTAGTAGGTGAGTTATATGTTTACATTCCTGAATAGAAATATTTGTACTCCAACGTTATTATCCCAAAGAATGGAAAAGTTTATATAGTTGCAGTGGGTCCAGAGTTTTACCCTCAGCTTTGAAATTCTCATCACTAATGCAAAGTGATTTTAAGTAAAATTTTATCATGACTCTTCAAAATAATGAGTCCTAGAAAAGTTAAGGGAAAAATAATGGCATAACACATTTCTTTTTGTTTCTTCTGTTAAATCTATCTCTCTCTACTGGGGACACAGTTAATATTTTAGTCTAGTGTGTGCAGTTTTCTATCTGCATCTTAAGGGAACTGTATGTTTTTCTTGACAACAAATGTCTCTTTTCTGAATAGAACTAGGAAAATGGATTATTCCTTATGGATTCCTTCACAATTACTGTAATAACACAGCAGTGTGAGCAGTGTGTTCCCTATACTTTGATTTCAATGTTGTCACATGTTTACCATGCTAACTGTATTTTGACACTTTAGCTATCTGCTTTTTCCCACTCCCTCCTTGCTCCCCCTAGTTTTGTTTGTTTGTTTGTTTGTTCATTCATTTGTTTTCAGTTAACTTACAACCTACAGTCTCCTCTTTTTGTCAGTGTTTCACTTGCTATCTCTTTGAGGTATTCTGTCAGAAAGTTACCCAGCTCTCCAAGCATTTCCTTGGTTCAAATGATCTAATAAATCACCAGGCCTTTTCACTGAAATAAAATTTCCAGACCTTTAGAAATGTAACGGATTAAGCTTAGCATTTGAGATACTGAGTAAAATTAGGTATTTACTGAAGTGAAATATCTTTCTAAAATGTCATATACGTGTTGGTTTACATCACTTTTTAAAGTACTCTGGTAAGAAGTTCTTGGCTGATGATTTTGTGTGTAACCTGGAAACAAATTAAAGTCATGTAACAAGAAGAGGTCAGCTTATTAAACTGCTTCATTCTGATTTCCAGCAAAATCTTTAGATTGCTGTTTCTTGTGTTGAGGCTCCATCTAAATCCAATTGTTGGTTCTTAAAAATTTAAAACCCAATTGTAAAATTTTATGGGTAACCAAATGGGAATCATGAAATACCAAGCAATAGTTGTAATGTATTTTGTTGCTCATTGTACAAAATGTCTCAAGTGGTAGCTAAAATAGATTTCAAGTAGATGGTTTATAAGTCCTAGCAAGGGTTAACATCCCTAGTTCACAAATAAAATAAAATATACATGTATTCAAAGCAGAATAGCAAAATTGCCCTCTAGGAGATTATTATTATTATTATTATGCTACTGTACTCTATTCTGATTTATAGTTGGCTCCAAAAGTGATGCCTCCTATTTATTTCCACGTTAAATACAACAGACGCAAAACACACAATAACATTTCTCAGCTACAAAACACAATTTCGCAACATAATCACCACCATTAGCTACATGTTATCACTATCAACAAGAGCCTGCGTGCTGTACTTGTAAAATTCTGCATGGCCTTACAGAATGTTGCTTGTCTTTCACACTGCTGTTGCCACCACTAAGTGCACTGCCTACCACCTCACTGTGCTAATATTCACTGTTTGGTCTTCATAAACATTCAACAAAATTTTATTAATTTTAATGGATGCTTTTTTCACCCATTTTGCCTCATTTGCACTTCTATGTCATACGCCATTTAATCAGACTGCCTTTCTATTAAATATTCTTAAATAGAAAAAGTAACTGTTTATCTTTATGTACAAATGTAAATCATGTGTTTATTTGGAAATATTAATAGTATTTTTTTCAAATTATGATTATGGAGAGAAATATCCATAAAGTCATAACATTTTGTGTCTGTAACAAAGTAGGCATTAACACATTCTTTTTCCCCCTAAAATTTTATTTGAACAGATCATAGCCCATTCTTAGTGAATTTTGAATAGCAGTAGCATAGATCACCTATTATCAAAATTGTTTTTGAAACAATTTAGTACAAAAACAAATTTTACCATTAAAGTCGGTAAGTTTAGCAGTTCAAACAACAGGAAAGTCAGTTGGGTTATTCTGTAACTTTGTTGATGTAGCCATTCTGGGACTGTAACAGTATGCACAACTGTATAAATGTTTATAATGTTCATAAATGCATTTCAGTTTTGGTTTCATTTAGCCTTCAATAAATTTTTCATTTCTCATTCCTCATTGCATGACAAACATGGATATATGAAAAGATAAAGGCTCTCCTCTGTTCATGTGACTTTTATAAAAGGAAAAGGCACCTTTCTTGCTTTTTCCTGGAATCACACAATTTATAATCCAGTTGTGACACATGTTATCAAGCATGGAACAGAACTTGTCAAAACCTTGCAAGCTGTCTTAAACTGACAATGCTCCTCCAGTAAGGCAGAAAAAAATCTAATATCACTGTATTATTATTTTTTTTTTCTGTCTTTATTTTGTTAGGATTCTTTTTTAGCACTATGTGAAACAATTACAATTACCATTCTCCTTCTCAAAAGTGTTCTGAGAGGAATGAGAAATAATGTTATCTAAATATAACTATGATATCTATTCTAAAAGTCTGATAGTAAGTGAAATAATAATGGAAAACATTACAGTTTTGTGGCTAGTGGGTCTGGATGGTGTGCTGGACTCAGGTAGTGTGTTATATATCAGTAGTATCAGGATCAGTGTACATTCAAGAGCATCATTTCATAGTATTTATCATAGTTATTAATCATAGTTAGTAACATCTACTTATTACTTCTTAAAGAACTCTGAATTGGCATGATAATGAGAATTTCCCAGGCTATTTTCTTGTAGTATCTTGAGACTGTTAGATATAAAATTTCTAAGCAAGAGCAAATACTATCCATTTTGTTTTGTTTTGTTTTGTTTCCCCTTTCCCCTTCCCCCACCCACTAACCCCCCCAATTCCTGGCAAAGTTGCTTTTGCATAGCTGATATTCCTGTCTTAAGGCTTACAGCATAGTCCTTCAAAGACATGTGGGCTTTCCTACATGTGCACAGAATATTGAAAAGTAGCATCTGAACCTTTCTGAAGAGATTTGCAAAGGAATATTATCTGCATTGATGTAACTCATATCATTGTTACTAATGTTATCAGTTCCACAACACTTCACCAATCTTAATAAACAAATTAATCAGTAAGATTTACTGTACACTTAAGGAAAGAAGTTCAAATGTGGACTCAGATTTCTAAGTGAACTAACTTCTTTTATGCTTGAGAACGCTCTTGTATAACTGCTAGTCCCAGTACTGTTTCTGTCATGTGGAAAAATTTTGCAGGTCCACTACTGAAAGAAAAACTGTCTGGTCAGTCCATGTGCATTATTCTTACATATTAAATCATATACAAGTTTTCAAAGTGTTTTTATTACTATTACTATTATTGTTGTTATAATTTCTGAAATTATCCTTGGTGTTGTTATCATTGCATTTCTTTGATCATTTCTTCACAGCAGAATGGCTTTCCATTCATAGGTTTTTCTTTCACAGGTATCTTGTAGTGAATTTCATTCCGATTTTGGCAGTGATGCTCCAGATGCAACAGAAACCCTGTTATGACTGTGGTTTTGATGTGGTACAGGCTTTTGGAACATTCTGTTGCTAAGAAAGTTTCTTCTGAGCAGTTAGTGTCAGTAAAAGAGATTAAACATTCAAATGTGATTTGAAAATCAATAAACAGTGAGTTTCCGGGATGACTTGAAAACCAGCAAATCATTGTTAACTATGCTGCCTCTATGGAAATGCATGTAACATGGGGAAAAATAATAGAGTCAGAATGCATGCGGTGACATTATTGTGAGGGCTTGCTACATGCCAGCTGATGAGGCCTTCTGTTGATAGACAAGAACAGCCTCACTTTCTCAAACCCTGGTCCTCAGAATGCTTCATCCAGCTCAGTATCTGCTGGACATAAAATGCAAAAGGGTATAAGTCATCTAGGAGGTTCCTAGGTTGCACTGATGATAATTTCCTTTGTTAAGTGATAGAGGAGCCAGTGAGAAGAGATGCTATGCTGTACCTTGTTATAATCAACTGGTAGGGCCTCATGAGGAATTTGAAGCTTTAAGACAACTTTGGCTGCAGTGACCATGAAAATCAAGTTCAAGATCTTTACAGTGAGGAGGAAGAACACCAGGCTCACAACCCTGGATTTCAGGAAAGCAGGCTTTTATCTCCTTATGGGTCTGCTTTCTAGCACAGCCTGTGATAAATCTGTGGAGAAAGAAGATGCTCAAGAAAGCTGGTTAACATTCAAGAATCACCTCCTTCAAGTTCAGGTCTAATACATCCCAACAAAGAGGTCAGGCAAAAATGCCAAGAAAATAGATGAACAAGGATCTCCTGGCCAAACTCAAACACAAAAGCTTACAAAGGGTGGAAGCAAAGACAAATTGACTGAGCTGCCAGGAAACTCAAGAACAACAAGTAAGCTTCTATACACATTACTTATACAAGGAAGACTACAGAAAATGCAAACCCTCTAAAGAAGGAATTGAAAGATCTGATTACCTGGGATATGAAGAAAGCTGAGGTACTCAGTGACTTCTTTGCCTTAGTCTTCACCAGCAGGAGCTCTAGCTACTCTGCCAAAGTTGCAGAAGAGAAAGGCAAGAACTGGAAAAATGAAGAACAGTCAATTTTAGGAGAAGATTAGGTTCTAGACCATCTAAATAATCTGAAAATGTAAAAATCCATGGAACACGATGAAATGTAACTGACAGTCCTGGCAGATGAAGTCACTATCCATTGTGTTTAAGAAGTCATGGCAGCCTGATGAAGTTTCCAGAGAATGGATAAGAGGAAGCATAATGACAATTTTTAAAAAGGTAAAAAAGGAAGACTGGAGGAACTATAGGTCACCTCTGTGCCAGGCGGGACAATGGAATAAATCCGTCTGGAAACTATGCAAAGGAAAACAAAGAGGTGGTTGGTGATTGGCAGCAACCAACATGACTTCACTAAAGATGAACTGTGTCTGACAAATTTGATGGCCTTCTGCAAGGGTAGTACAGTGTAGGCAGATCAGGGAAGGGCAAATAACATAATCTGTGCAACACTTGTGCAAAGCATTTAATGCACAACATTATTGTCTCTTAAGTTGGAGAGATGTGTATCTAACAGACGAATCACTTGGTGGATAAGGAGTTTGCTGAACAGTTTCACAAAAGAGTTGTGGTCAGTGACTCAGTGTACAAGTGGAGATCTATGACAAGTGCTGTTCAGGAATCAGTATTGAACCTGGCACTATTTAAAATCTTTTTTGATGACATGGACAGTGAGATTAAGTGCACCCTCATCAAATTTGCTGCAAACACCAAGCAGAGTGGTATCAGCAATTTGCTAGAGGAAACAAATGTGCTTCAGAAGGGCTTAGACAGGCTTTAGAGATTAGGCTTGTGCAAACCCCATAAAGATCAACATGTTCAAATGCAAAGTCCTGAACCTGGGTCAAGGCAGTTCCAAACATTAATGCAGACTGGCTGGATGTGACAATGTGCGCTCACCTTGCCCTCTTCTTTCCAGACAAACCTGAGCCAGCACCAGCCTAACAACCATGCTGAACACTGACTTAAGCTAGGTTTTTGAAGAACTAATATCTAGTTTAAAACTGTGATCAGTATCCAATATGACTATGAGTCAGTCATATGAACTGCATCAAAAGTAGTGGAACTGGCAGATTGAGAAAGGCGATTCTCTGACTCTATTCTGCTTTTGTGAGAACCCACCTAGACTGTAGAGTTCAGGTCTGGATTCCCCAGTGTAGGAAAGATGTCCAGAAGCAAGCCCAGAAGAGATCCACAAATACACTCAGAAGGCTGGAGCATCCTTCCTTTGAAGACAGGCTGAGAGAGCTAGGGTTGGTCAATCCAGAGAAGAGAAGGTTCTAGACAAACCTTTTAACAACTTTCTAGAACCCAAAGGGGGCTGCAGGAAAGCTGAATAGAGACTGCAAGGACTATAGTAAAAGAAGAAAGGATAATAGATTTAAACTAAAAAAGAGTTGATTTAGATTAGATGCTAAGAATAAATAGTTTATTATGAGGACATTGGAACTTATTGCCATGTCCTTCAAAATGTTTGAAGCCAGGCTTTGGGCAACTGGTCTTGTTGAAAGTGTCCCTGACCATGGGGGAAAGATTGGAACTCCATGGGTCTTTAGGGTCACTTCCAACTCAAACCATTCTATGATATTGTGGTGTAAACACAGTTTTTCTTTCTAATAAATCTTCATGATTCTGCTGAAAGGCAATGTGTATCTGGCTTGTTAGAATATCTGTGATCAATTTACTCATCTGTTACTGCCTTTCCTGATTCAAAACATAAAATAGATGTCATTGAACTTTGAGGATAGATAAGGCTTCAAATGTGATTCATTACAGTCAAGGCTCTTTCAACAATGTAGTGAGGAATTGTAGAAAACATTGTAGTTTACTGTGGAGCAATTGAAATATTCTACAGCCCAAACTTAATGATTTCCTGCAGTTCTTAGTAAAACTGCTCCAGTCCAACAGAATATGGCTTCCAAGAGGCAAGAGAATAGGCTGAAATATGGACAGTAAAATGTGTTTATTTAAAAGATGAACATTAATTCAAGACCAACTTTACTTGATTTTTGGACAATCTACAGAGTGGCAGTTGATATTTGATATTTGTCACCAGTTACATAGCACGCTAGTTACCCAAAACTGCATTAAGAAATCTCAGATAAAATATTTTCTCTGAGATAGCAGTGAAATAAACTGTCACCTTCTCGTTTCTTCTGACATTAAACAGCTTTCCAGACACAGCCTGCTGTTTGATTTGCCATATCAGTATCTTCCTCTTAGGACGAACACAGGTGTAGCTGTGGAAAGTAAACTTCAAATATCTTTAAATTCAGAAATTATTTCTGAAAACTTACAAAATCATATTTACTACACAGGGAGACAGAAATGTTCCAAATGATCTCACTATAAACATCAAGTTGTATTCCAAGTACATGGCATAGAAAAACTGACATAATGGTTTCAAATCACTGGACACGGTACAAAGATTATATCTAGCACGCAATTGTTTAAAATCAGTAGGAATAATAATACCCTTGTTTCACAGAAAACACACTCAATTAAAATGCTTTTCACGGTGACTATTACCTTTTCATGTTAAGCCCTTGTTATCACCATGACAGTTGTTTTGGATCAGCTGTTGTAAAATGCAGGCAGCAGTGTCTTGCAAACCTGTATCTAAACTGTAGACTGGGGAGTGCTTCACAATCACAGGTCTATATGCTCGGTTTATCTGCTACTCCCTGAATGATCACTATGACCAGAGGAGAGAGTGGTCCACAGCTGTCTGCAGTCTTGGCAAATTTTCCAGGAGTGGGCATAATGATTCCCAGGACTCCTGGATAAATATTAATAAATCATTTTGGCTGCAAAAAGATCTCTTCCCAATTCTTAATGTTAAAAAGGCAAAGTCATCTTTTATGAACACTTATTCTCTCCTCTGTTTCTTTTCTCTTCTCTGACAAAACCTCTGTGGTTCCATAACATTTGTTAAGGAACAAAGTTAATAATCATAAATCTCTTCCAATGGATATTGAAATAATCTGTCAATTAACAGATCTAATTAAAATTTGATCTATCTACTCCAGTAGAAGTTATCTCAGTTTCACTTTCAAAGAGTTTAATTACACTATAGAATCTGAAGCAAAAAATCTCTTTCTTCCCATGTCTGTGCCCATGTTTCTAACTCTGTTTGTCTGTGTATTTCATGGAATAGGAAATACTTTGTTCAAAAAATATACTGGTTCAATTTCCATTATTGTCTAATTCAGGAAATGTTTCTGTACTTTTGAATATTAAACTCAGTGCATTTAAATTATATTTGTTATTATTATTATTATTATTATTTTCTGAAGGAAACACACTCAAAAAGACTAGTGAACTGTACACATTTCTTTGTATAACACACATCTGTGAAAGTGTATACAAACAATTCAAGAACAGGAAATGTTAGAAGTTTCAACCATAAAGAAAAAGAATATTGTTTTAATTTAGTTTAAAAGTGTTGGATTTACACAAGTAGTGCTTTAATAATGCACAGTTTAATTGAACAGAGTAGCTATCTGCTTTCTAATTGAATTTTCAGTACTTGGAATCTGTTTACATTTTAAAATCATATTTTTAGCCAACATTTTCTTCAGTTCACAGAAACTGTGCAGCAGGATGGGAGACAGTCCAATTTACTTCTTAACATCAATAGTTATAATACTGTTTTGTTTTCAGATGGAAGATTTTGTAAATAAATTAAAATTTATCCAACAAGGCATGAGTAAATTATACAGAGCAATCTTATAAGGGCACTTATCATCTTAAATATGCGTCACTTTAAGATGGCAGCAAATGATGACTACATCTACGGTTTGTTCTTGCAGTTGGATTTGCTACCACAGCATTTTACTTTCTCAAAGATTTGTGATCTTATGCCCAAAATTCAGTTCCTGTGGACAACACTTCATATAGCTTTTCATTCTTAGTAAGGATTTATATTTATCAGCATCACAACCTTTTATCAGTAAAACTCAGTATTTGATTGTCACAGAGCTGGATATTAAGTAAGGCAGAAGAGGATCTGAACTGCATGTTCTGAATGATAAGGAAGCAGGAAAATGTTTTTCACTGGAGGAACTTGTGTAAAGTAAGAAAAAGAAAGCAATAGTTACACTGTCCTGTGGTCAATCTGAGATAATTTTCTATTAACTAGAGCAAGTGAAGCACACTTTGGACTTTGGAATTTCCCTGAATTTAAAAAGTGATGTCTTATACTTCAGCAATGAAGTATGCTGTTTGTCTGGATAGAAGTGAAATTAGCTTTTAAATACAAGATTGGCAGATATAAATAGTTTTCTACTTAGCAAAGTTTAAGGAAAAGCACAACTAAAATACTTGCATTTTTATCCTCTAGAAATTATGTTTGCTTAACTGATAAATTACCTGCTGGAGAGGAACTACCTGCTGGAGAGGAGCTCTGCTGAGAGGGACCTGGGCGTCCTGGTGGACGACAGCTTGGCCATGAGCCAGCAGTGTGCCCTTGTAGCCAAAAAGGCCAATGGCATACTGGGGTGCATTAAAAAGAACATGGCCAGCAGGACAAGAAAGGTGATCCTTCCCCTCTACTCTGCCCTGGTGAGGCCTCATCTGGAATACTGTGTCCAGTTCTGGGCTCCCCAGTACAAAAAAGACAGGGATCTCTTGGAAAGAGTCCAGCGGAGGGTCACAAAGATGGTGAAGGGCCTGGAGCATCTCCCCTATGAGGAGAGACTTAGGGAACTGGGTCTGTTTAGCCTTGAGAAAAGAAGGCTGAGAGGGGATCTAATCCAGGTTTATAAATACCTGAAGTGTAGGAGCCATAGTGGCGAGGCTGGTCTGTTTTCAGTAGTGCGTGGGGACAGGACTAGGGGAAATGGGCTGAAACTTCAGCATAGGAAGTTCTGCACGAATGTGCGCAAGAACTTCTTTACAGTGAGGGTGACGGAGCACTGGAACAGGCTGCCCAGGGAGGTGGTGGAGTCTCCTTCTCTGGAGATATTCAAGACCCGCCTGGACGCCTACCTGTGCGACATGGTGTAGGGAACCTGCTTTGGCAGGGGGCTTGGACTCGATGATCTGTGGAGGTCCCTTCCAACCCCTACAATTCTGTGATTCTGTGATTCTGTGTAAATAACAGGAAATTTGTTTAACACTCTAGAAGACCTAGTGAGAAAATATAATAGAGAAAATTTCATACAATGAAATCCAGCCTAGCTGCAAATTTCAGATGGATTGATACCAGGAAGACTAAATAGCTAAGTATAGGGAGCCTCTATTTTGCCTCGTACAATCCAGGATGTTTTGTCACCTGTATATTATATTTTCTTGTACTAATAAAGTGCTGTCTACTCACCTGATAAGAGGTTTGGAAGGTAAGAGAGATTATGGTGGGCAGACCTTGGCTGGCTGAAAGCCATCCAGCTCTGTTTCTCACTCCAAATCCTGAACACGATAGGGAGAAAGCAAGACTAAAATCTTGTTAGTCAACATCCTGGGCCAAACAGACTTGACTCAGGGAAAATTTATTGAATATATTGAACATCACAGTCTTACTGGATAGTGAGAAACAAAGACAAAAAAATAGAACACTTTCATCTCACCCTGACACTACATTCTTCCCAGTCTCAACCTCCTTAATTCCCAACTAATTTAGAGGGTTGAGGATTGTGGTCAGCCCAGGTTCTCTCTTCTGGTCCCTCCTCCTCACACTTCTTCCCTGCTCCAGAGTTGGTCAGAGACTCAGTCCTTGAGAATAAACCTGTCCTTAACTGGTCCTCTTGTATTGTAGTAATCCTGCCCTGTTACAGTCCTCTCCATGGGATGCAGTCTTAGGAGCATCTTCTCCCTCTCCTTCTTCTCTGATCTTTGTGTTTGAAAAATTGTTTCCTTCCACTTTATATATTTATTTTTGACCATTCCTCTTTATGCTGTGCAGTGTTTCACCCTTTGTAAAATCCATTTCCTCAAGGTATCAGCAGAATGGGGCAGCCCCAGACTCACCTCACAGAGGGGACCTGCTGCTTCCAGCCAGCAGCTGGGACACTTGTACCAATCAGAGCATAAAGTCACAGAATGGCTTGGACTGGAAGGAACCCCATAGATCATCGAGTTCCAACCCGTCTGCCACAGGCAGGGCCACCAACCTCCACATCTGTTACTAGACCAGGTCTTCTAGGGCCCCATCCAAACTGGTCTTGAACACCTCTGGGGATAGGGCATCCGTAGCCTCGCTGGGCAGCCTATTGCAGCACCTCATCACTCTCCCTGTAAAGAACTTTCCTCCTGACAACCAATCTAAACCTTCCCTCCATGAGCTTAAAAATATTCCCCCTTGTCCTATCACTATCTACCTGAGTAAAAAGTTGATTTTCCTCTTTTTTTTTTTTTTTTTTTTTTTTTTTTTAATAATCTCCTTTAATTATTGGAAGGCTGCAATGAGGTCTCCTTGCAACCTTCTCTTCTCCAGGCTGAGCAAGACCAACTCCATCAGCCTCTCTTCATAGGGGAGGTGCTACTGACCACTGATCATCTTCATAGCCCTCCTCTGGACCCTTTCCCATAGCTCCACATCTTTCTAGCCTTAGAGGTCCCAGGCCTGGATGCAGTACTGGAGATGGAACCTTAAAAGGGCAGAGTAGAGAGGGACAACTGCTTCCCTGGCCATGCTGGTCACCCTTCTTTTGACTGTTGACCTTCTGGCCAACATGAACTGCTGGTTCGTGTTCAGTTTTTCATCTACCAGGACCCCAGGTCCTCCTCTGCAGGGCTACTCTCAAGGAGTTCTTCTCCTAGTCTGTCTTGGATATGTAGAACTCAGATTCCTTAATTATCTGAGGTTTGTCTGCTCTTCAATTTCCAGTCTTCACCTCTTCCCTTTTTAAAAATAGACATTCTAAATCACAAAAATGAAGCCAGGTTCTACAGTGCAGTGTAAGGAGTAAGACTGATAGGAGCAGCTCCTGGTGGGAAAATATTAGCATGTCATAAGGAAAGAACACTTAGAAGATTTGAGTCCACTGCAGATGCACAGCTTAGGTACAGTGCTCAGTGTGTGACTGGTGAAATACGGGATGCTGCAGTGCCTGTGATAATTCTATGTTTGTCAGTATGGTGTGTTCCATCTCTTAAATTTATCAACAAAATTATGCTGAAATAGTGCTTATTGCTCTTATCAGTTATTTCTCTGTCCTTGTCAATCTTGTAATTATCCCTGTTCAGCTACTCCATGTAATATTATTTATATGTGGTAAAGAGCATTGTAAGGAAACTGAGAGTCACTTGCAGAGAGAATATAGTGTCCATCTGTCTGGACGCTACTGCTCAGTGAAGGTCACTTCTTCAGCCTGTGAGGGTAATAGTTTTCCCCATAAACATAGAACTCTGAACTCTGTTTATTTCATTACGTCCTGTAAGTAATTTCTCTGACCTGCACGTTCTTCATCTTTCTTCAGAAAACCACTGTTGAAAATCCTAAAATATTAGCAGCAGCTTGAAAAATATTATGTGTTTTTTTGAGCATCTCACTGACATTATGTATTTTGTCTGAAGTTGGCATGTTCTCTCCTCCTTGGATAGTAAGGACATCTTAACATTTTATTTCAATATAGTCATTCATTTAAAACTCTGCATTACACTGTTCTTGTTAATAAGAATTTATCAGCTACGTTTTCACAGTCTGCCTAAAACAGCCAGACAAACCTTCTGTAACCTAAGTTATATGCTAATGAAGAAGGCTCCTTCACTTTGCCTTCTAAATTAAATTTACCAGGAGGATAATTCAACACCTTTAAATCCTGACTTTTTTGAAAGGAGGTTATCTCTTTCAAAGAGGAACTAACCTTTAAGTAACACACTTCATTCTACTTATCCTCCTTCTACCCTGGAAAAGGAATACCTCATTCACATGGTTGAGACTAGGATAATTCTCTTTTGCATAGGTTCTTTTGCAACTGAAGCTGTTCATCCATGAAATGTTAATCTCTTCCCTGCCAGCTCTTGCATACCAGCTAAACATACAACGGATTATCAGCAACATTGTCAGCCTGTTTACAGCTTCTAGAATACATTGTTCTTCTAGGTTATATACAGGCTAAATTGCATATCATAATTGTTCTCATGGAGTAAAAAATTCTAATTTGGTATTAAAGTCCAGACTAATTGAATCTGGGAACACATGTACTACTATGCATTAATGATGATTGTGTCATTACCCTGTGGCACTGTTATAGGACTAAAGATTTCCATTACCTAAGGATAACCATAGCTTCACATCTTCAGATTTGTATTCCTTTTAATTGGTATATCAATATTACCTTGGCTTGTAAAATTTTGGAGAGAAATTTGACTCTAGAACTCTGAAAACTCTATTGTTTTTTTCAGAGACATAGAAAGCTTAGGTGTAATAACGTTAGACTTTGTGTGTAAATCCCAAGCATACAGGAATAAAATTTGCATTCACAGTTTCTCTTAAAGTTTAGCAAATACTTGGCATGGCACATATGAACAAACAGAAAAAGAGTTGATGTCGCGCTCCTAGATGTTGCCATCTGTTAGCAGCAGCAGCTGCTTGTAAAGGAGGTGGGCAGAGAGTTTGATGGTGAGAGTGGAAGTGATATGGCAGATGAGATTCTTGGGCTTGTTTTCCCTTGTGTGTATATGGAATGAAATAGATGGCCATGGAGATTGATTTAAATCCCAGAAGGGTGTCTGAAGGAAAGACTCTCAGCTGAACTTCCTGTCTGGCAGAGAGGAAGGGGTGATCTCTGAGTGGTACTTGAAGCCCCTTCTCTCAGTGTTATTGTTACACAGAACGTTTATTAACTAAATCTTCCTCATTGCTGTTAAAATTAGCATGCTTATGCATGCTTTTGAAATTCTCCATGCTCTCCCTCAGGGAAAGGAGATAGAATTACGTGATATGTGTAAATAGGGATTAATTTAATCTTCAGCCAAATCCACACATTGCTGTGCAAGTAAGGTTTGCATAGGATTATGAAGGCAATGTAATTAGATACAGTTAGACATCTTGTTTTTGAAGCTACATGTAATTCCTAGTGTTCCCCCTGCCCCCCGCCCAGACCCTCTAAAGATTAACTCATCATATCTCCCGATTCAACAGTAAAAGAGATTAAGAACAAAATCAAGTTTGCATTATACTGTACATAGAACAGGAACAGAAGTTGTTTGGCAACTGAGAAAGGGAGTAGTTTTGATGTAATTCTAAAGGACACCTCAATCCTCTCTGCAAAATGGCAATTGTCTTGCCCAGAGACATATGTTGAAACATTGTTCATAACTTGGGACATCTTTCTCATTTTGATTCCCAGCACAGTTCATCACTTGATTGAATGACATTTATTCTGTAACAGCACATGAACAACAGAATGTAGGAATGAAAAAAGCCTAAACAAAATAATTCCTCCCACTCCCTGCCAAAACAAAAAGCAAACTCACCCTTTAAATGTTACAATGGGCTATATACATGATACAATAATATACTGGAGACCTGTGGGCTGTCATTTCTATCTTAATTTTAATTTTAAGCTACAATTTTCTTGTGTTTTGCTGCTGCTGTTTTTTTTTTTATTATTTTTTTATTTTTATTTTTTTTCCATAATTAAAGTGAAATAAATCTGATTTGATCAATGTGGACTTATAGTTACTGCATATATAAAATTCTTTAAACTTCAAACATGTGAGTGAAAGTGAAAACTCTAACATCTAAATAGAAGAAAATATCAAACATAAAGGAAAACAAACAAACAACAACAAAAAAAGTAATGCTAACCTACTCCACTCCACTCTTGGATATAAAAACAAAAACAAACAAACAAAAAAACACCAATTAATTTTTAGAACTATTTTATCATCTTGTATAATATTATGTCTCTTATTAGCATGGATAACTTGAGTTCTCTTGAATTCTCAAGAGAACTTTGTTATTTTTGTTCTATGTGCAGTTTCACAGTATCATTATGCTAGCTTCTGGCACATATAAGCCATGACACAGATGCTTAGAAAAATCAGTTTGTGACATTGAAATTTTAATTATACAGAGAAATTAAAAATAAAACAACGAACTTTATGTGTTTTTTATGGATAGGCTGCATAATGCATTGGTAGTATGTGCTTTAAACAAAGAAATTAATCTATTCTGGGAAAATATTTACCAAGAGATCATATGGAAAATTTATTAATAAATACAGTGAAAGCGAAGAGCTGTAGAAGAACTGTATGATGAATAAGGATCAGATAAAAAGCAGATAATGGCGAGAGTTATTTCTGTTACCAATCAGTTTGGTCATAGGATGAATTTTGCTTGTTATTTTCAAGGATATGAAGTTGGAATGTCCATAGGAGCCATTAAGATGTGAAGCCAGACACAGCATGAAATCTGTGTAGGACTGTGATAATATGGAGAGATGTGAAGGAGTCTGTGGACAACAGAAAGCGACTGAGATGAAATTAAGTAGTAAAAAATGCAAAGTCCTGTTCCTTGAGACTAATAAAAAATATTGCAGAAGCTGGAAGCTCATCAGTTAAAAATGCCAGAGAAGAAAACACAGTTACATTAATCAAAGGCAGAATGATTGAACTGCTGATACAAAAATGGTGAATGCAGTCCTAAGCTGTCTCAGATAAGGTCTTCTTAGGAAAGACATGGAAGTATTAAAGTCTAACTACAACACACTATGGAGATGTAATTTTAAATAGCATATTCAAGAAAGATTAATTCTGTCTCAATTAGTGACCAAGAAGAGAATCTACTGGCAAGTGAAAGTGCATGGTTTGTTTAGACTAGCAAAACAATAGCTAAGAAGGAACATGACAGATGTTTCTAAACAGAATGGGAGGGATAAATAAGTTATGAATAAATTTAAACTAGCTCTTTTGAAACCTCAAGGCTCAAGGGGAACAATATTCTGAAGTGATATTTTTCAGTGAAAGTAGTGAAGACTAGATGCACACTTTTTTTTTTTTTTTTTTACAAAATGTTAATTATTCTGAAATATAGATTTTAATTACCCGTGATGTTAAATGTGTGGACTTAAATGCATGCCCTAGGAAATTTCCTCCAGTCCAGTGTTTCTGCAGTGTGCAAACATGACAGATAAAATGAGTATCCTGTTTCTGGTTTGGTTTAATGTAAGTACCAAGGAACACAGTCTATTATTTTATCAATTACAACATCATTCCAGAAAGAGAATCATAGAATCATAGAATTACTCAGGTTGGAAAAGACCTTGAAGATCATCAGGTCCAACCGCAGCCTAACCAGTAGCCTATCTCTTAAAAAACAACCACAAAACAATACCACAACAACAAACCTCTTCTAAGTCATATCCCTGAGTACCACATCCAAGCGGCTCTTAAACACATCCAGGGATGGCGATTCAACCACCTCCTTGGGGAGCCCATTCCAGTACCTAACCACCCTTTCTGTAAAGAAGTTCTTTCTAATATCCAACCTAAACTTGCCCTGGCGCAACTTGAGGCCATTTCCCCTCGTCCTGTCACAAGTCAGTAGTGAGAATAGACCTGCCCCACTCTCACTGTAAGAACCTTTCAGGTACTGGAAGACAGCAATAAGGTCTCCCCTCAGCCTCCTCTTCCTCAGACTAAACAGCCCCAGCTTCCTTAGTCTCTCCTCATAGGGCTGATTCTCCAAGCCCTTAACAAGCCTCGTTGCCCTTCTCTGGACCTGCTCCAGTACCTCCATGTCCTTCTTGTGCTGAGGTGCCCAAAACTGGACACAGTACTCGAGGTGAGGCCTCACCAATGCTGAGTACAGGGGCAGGATGACTTCCTTAGTCCTGCTCACCACACCATTCCTGATACAAGCCAGGATGCCATTGGCCTTCTTGGCCACCTGGGGGAAAGAGGAAATGTAAAATCAATTAGTGATAATAAACATTTATTTAAACATATTTGTTCAATAACTTTAATAAATGAATTGTAAAATAATTTATTTAAAAGGAAAAAAAGAACAAAAAAGAAGATTTAAGAAACATTACCCCTGGAATCTTTGCCCCGGTAGTCTACACAAGAAAATAAGCAAACAAAGAGGGCCTTTACTCTGCCCTGGTGAGGCCGCATCTGGAGTACTGCGTCCAGTTCTGGGCTCCCCAGTACAAAAAAGACAGGGATCTCTTGGAAAGAGTCCAGTGGAGGGCCACAAAGATGGTGAAGAGCCTGGAGCATCTCCCCTGTGAAGAAAGGCTAAGCAAACTGGGTCTGTTTAGCCTTGAGAAAAGACGACAGAGAGGGGATCTAATCCAGGTTTATAAATATCTGAAGTGTGGGGGCCATAGTGGCGAGGCCAGTCTCTTTTCAGTGGTACATGGAGACAGTACAAGGGGAAATGGGCATAAGCTGGAGTATAGGAAGTTCTGCACAAATTTGCGCAAGATCTTCTTTACAGTGTGGGTGACGGAGCACTGGAACAGGCTGCCCAGGGAGGTGGTGGAGTCACCTCCTCTGGAGATATTCAAGACCTGCCTGGACGCCTACCTGTGCGATGTGGTGTAGGGAACCTGCTTTGGCAGGGGGGGGTTGGACTTGATGATCTGTGGAGGTCCCTTCCAACCCCTACAATTCTGTGATCCTGTGATTCTGTGAAACAAACAAACAAACAAACAAACAAACAAACAAAAGCAGGCATTTCTTAAGTCTGACTGCTCTTTATTGAGATGACTGTAGCTCTGCTTTCTGAAGGTGGTGAAAAATATTAAATGCGAAAGGTACCAACACAGAGAATGGAGTAATTTACTATCCTATTATGTGATCTGCTGCTTCCTCTGGACAATGTTTTTGAGATTTTACTGATTCCGTATTTTGATTCCGTATTTTGTCCACACTAATGAATCCCAGATGCTGGAGGTTGATGAGAGAGTCTGGGGAAAGGGAGATTTCCCTTTAGTCAGGGAAGAGGTGGTCCGTGAGTGCTTAGGAAACATTAAGGTCCATAAATCCATGGGACCTGATGGGGTGAACCCCTACAATTCTGTGATTCTGTGATTTTTCCCATGTATGCTTACACATGCCGAATATAGCATTCAAGCTTAAATAAATAAACTAAAACACTTTAAAATCTTAAATAAACAAATTAAAAAACTCCCCTCAATGTCTTTAGAGTATAGAGACAGAAGACATATCTGTCAATGTAGAGCTTCTCAGCTTTGATGATTGCTTTTTATAAACAGGAAAATCTCCTACTTCCTGGAAGGGCTTTTCTTCATTTGGCTGTTGACATCCAGAAATTGACTTTGAATATAATTCCATCTTGAACAGTCATTCAACATCTCAAGGTTTTATAAAATGCCTTGAGACAGCAGCTAGGGGCCATAAGAGATCATAAGAGACCATAAGAGACACTGAAGTAAATAAGAAACTTTCAACTAACAGTGAGCTTTGTATTGGGCTTCAGGAATTGAAATTCATGACTACTTATTATTTAGTTTCATGTTTTTTCAGGTTTATCTTCATAAAGACTTTGAATGACATTTCAGCCTCCAGAGTAGTAAATTTGTCAGTTCAGTTATTGTTGATCAAGCCCACATAATTCTGAAGCTGTTTAACACTAATTTGTAAGAATGTGTTCCACTCAGTTTATCCTCACATGGATGTAGTACCCCTCATTTGCATTACTAACCTTTTGTGTGTTGCTTCATTGCAGTTCTCTCTCTTGTACCCCAGGCAAGAGCATATTTTACTCATGGCATTCTGAAGAGACATTATACTCCTCTGGCTTGTTACAGTCCGTCTTGGTCCCAGCTGTTTCATTTCGTGTTTTATTTCTTCTCTATAGATTAAACTTTGATTCAGTAGCAAAGATGATTGTTCTATGTTTATCTTTCACTGTTGCTATGCCTACTTTATTTATTTATTTATTTATTTATTTATTTATTTATTTATGGTCTTCCTTGGGGAAGGATTTTTTGATCCCTGGAGGTGACAAGGTGACAAGTTAGACAGCTGAAATGTCAGCACAGAATCTGCCATAAGAAAGTAAGTACGGAACATGTACCCTAGCTCTGGGACTCTAGTTTTGAAGTATTTCTGTGCTACTTATAATGTGTTGCAGACACAACACTGTTTTTAGAGTGCTTTATATCACTGCTTCACATAAAAACACACCTTTTCTTTTTTCTTCATAATTTTCATATTCCAGACTATGTACGTGACTTTAATTCCATTCACTAACCTTCTCCTCTATTTGTTTGTTTGTTTCTTTATATATAATTGGGTGTATGAATGTGGTGAATTTAATCACTGTACTTTTTCTTACAGCTCTTGCATTCTGTAGTTCAAGCAAAAGTTTGGAAGGCAAGGTAGAGATCACACTAAGTTTTGTATAGTATATTCAATATATATGAGAGATATTTCCTCTACTGTGTAAGGCTTAATGTTTATATATTCCAAAATAATTGTGACATCAATACTCAGAAGTAATTATATGAATATTATATGAATTCTATAAGGATAAAACAAAACAAAACAGAAACAAACAAACAAAAAAACAAACAAAAAAAAAACAAAACCCACAATGATTTACTTCATTAAGCAAATACAAATTATTCTGGCTAAAGAATGAAGTACTTAATATCTTCCTCAGCAAATACTTTTTGCTAGAATTATACACTGTGTATGAGAATCTCAGGTTACTCATGGTTTTATGAGATTAGCCTGAAGTGTTGTACAGTTGTAAGCCTGTAATGCTATGATTATTCTTATTTCTTTATTGAGAGTGGAACAGTGTTTTTGATATTATCGTCTAGGGTATGTGATTAGTACAATATTCTCATATCATGCAGAGATAGAGATGTCTTTCCAAGTAAATTATGGGAAGGTGACAATGAAGGAACAGTGAAGTTTGTCAAAATGAGCATATATTGAAAAACTCTGCCATTACCTCAATATCATACTCAGATTTCTTCATGTACACTAATGAAAGTGATATTGATGTTGGAAAATACCTAGCTTGGTCCCATGCCAAATTGACATATTCTAAATTTAATTGATTTTGACCTCATCAAATGTATTCATTGAGTGAATGATGGAAAAGTTTATTACATTTTCCATTTTTTTTAATTTTTTTTTTTTATTTTTTTTTTCCTTTGAATTAGATGCTACAGTAAAAATGTCAGCAGACCTCCTGAAGGCAGGAAGTGAGACTCGTTTCAATTTCAAACTACATTAATTCTGAGTGAAATCAAACTTATTCTCACATTTATTAAAGCAAGCAAGTCCATGTGAAAAATTGCAGATTTTTAATAAGGGCGTTTTCAGTGGTTCCATTCCATTCTGACAAACTCATAAATCAGTCACTGTCTTTTAGCCATTACAGATTTATCAGTTCATGTAAGTAACTATGACAGCTGAATACTGCTGAAATCCACAGAGTAATATCTTTGTTACCGTGATAAATGCAACTTAGTTTGAAAGATGCTCTGTTCTGTTTACTGGGGCTTTCAGACATTTGGTTTTGTTTTACTTTGTTTTATTTTAAGCATGAATTTGGCTATAGGAAGCAAAAGGAAAAGCCTGCCCTAAAAATTTGTTTTGCACCCCATCACACCCAAGACAGCTGTCAGGGGTAAGCATATTTTCATCATGAAAATATTACTCCATACTATTTAACACTTCAAATTGAGAAAAAAAGTCAGAATTCAGGGAATGTGTATCTTTAGAGCTCACCAACTTTTTAACATGTGGTCTTCATTTACCCATAGAGATGACTATATTTCTGAATAAAGTAGGGCTATTGTATTCATTAATGGCTAGCTGTAAGTGATTCACAGCAGTATAGACAGCATTCTGTACTTAACACTCTCTGCGGACTAATTAAAAATATCGAATTTGATGGACATTGCCTTGCTATTTGTTTTGTTGGATTTTAAGTTATGAGAATGGTTCCAATAAAATATGTGTGTTTACTACAGCTGGAAATAAAGTGGAAAAAGTATTAATGGAGTGTAACAAGGTTAATAAGCAGAATATTTAAGGTCCATAATTTTGCTCTGACAAAACTCTTTGGAAAGTGAATTTTGGGATAGCAGAGACAGAAAAGTGAGATTATTTGAATATTTCAAAATATATGACAGTATCCAAACACAAATCACTTTTTAAGGCTCCTGAATAGATATTTAGGAACATTCAACAGTACTAATTTGTGTCTATTATTTTTTACTGCCACTCACATAGCTCAGTAATTGAACTGCTTAGCAACAGTTTCCATTCTTCAATTCTAATCATGTCCTTCATAATCTTTTTAATGCAGTTCCTGAACTTTAGAAATGCTGTTTGCTGCCAAATGTCGCTCTATTGCCAGCTGAAGCAAAGGAAACACTCATGTTATCCACTTTGCTACATAAAAGTGATGTGGACCAATAAGGCTGTTGAACAATTCACTCTTTTTTCTTGTTTATAGAGTAAAAAAAAAAAAAAAGTGAATAAAATAAATCCAATTAAACAACACTTATGGCCCAGTCTCTCACTTCTTCCAAAGCTAAACAAGGTCTTCCTTGTAAGTTTAGGAGGAGAAGAATCTGATTAGGTACCTTACACTCCAGCAGAGAAATGAAAACAAAATTTATACCCTAAGATTTTTTTGAAACCAAATACCTCTTGTTCAGCATCAAGACAATTTCATACAGAATGTATGGCAAAGATACAAACATGAGCTCATAACTTTAAGCTGATGCAGACTTGAAATCAAAATTGCAGTTACTACTTAGATCAACATTTACCTCTTTTGTCTTGCAGGAAAATCACAACAAACTTTGTGATGCTGTGTGGTCACAGCAACCTTTATGGTCCAAATACATATTGTACTGTTTTTTGCATTATGATGGCCATATTGATACAGTAAGTCCCTATATAAATAGGCAAAAGCCTTAACATGAGAATCAATGGAAGATATTTTTTGTTTGCTTGCTTACTTGTTTGTTTGTTTTCCAGAAAAGCCTACTTTGGAGCTGGAGGATTATGTAGTTGTTGAAGGCTTATATGTACCTTATGTTGTCAACATGATGACTGCTTTCAAACCACTTGTGTAACACTGGGCTTTGCTGTAATGTTGAGAAGCTACCAGACTATCCCAAATGTAGCTACTCCAGACACTATGAAAAGCTCATTCCTATCGCAGAAATAACTGCTCTAGTTTTCTTGAATCAGTTCTGAAGGTGTGAAGAAAAAATATCTTTAGTCTCCAAGTTTCTATCTACAGATTGAACATTTTCTTGTCCAGTTTCTTACTTCTGCCTTCATCTAAATGGTTTTTCTCTAAGCTCCTAAAAAGAGGCATAGGGCTCTTCTGCTCTGTTTCTCAGTGGGATGATGAGAGGAAAAACCTCCATAGAAATGAGACCTGACTATCTGAAGGAATACAGAAGAAAATGAAAATCTCTTGGAGAAGAACTGTGAAATATGCAGTAGATAGAATAAGTGCAAAAAGTGGAGCCATAAAAGCACACTGACTTATTTTTTATGTAGTTCAAATATAATGAGTAAATTACTCACTGCCTGTAAGCTTAGATGTGTCCTCGACACATGGCTAAATGTCAAGATCTCAGCAATGTGAGAACTCTTGTTTGAACAGTCATGACTTTAGTCCTTAGGTCTGTCTTCCTGGATTACTCACCTCTGCAAAATGCTCACGAAACTTGCATACATTTTACAAGTAATTCTAAAATAACCCCAAATGACAAGACAATCTGTGTGTACAATTAAACAAAAACAACAAAACAAAACAAAAAACCAAAACACTATGCTGCAATTTAAGAAATTTCACTGTGAAAAATTCCACCCTCCTCTTGTTCCTGTGGACCATCAAGTAAAAAAAAAAGCTGAGAGCACTGCTTTATTCCTTCGATTAGAGTGAGCTGGGAATCTTGCTGTAGCAAGATTGTTCATAACCAGTGATTTTCTATGTAAGGATAATGCATGAGCTTCACTGACCAGGGATATCAGCAGGTGAGGAGACTTGTCCTGATCTCTGATGTATAACGGAGTTTTGCAGTTACTCTGATTAACACATGTCTTACATGCAGGTGTTGTAGGAGTCTGAGTGCAAATCTCAGCTGCCACTTGTTCCAAACTGCAGCTCTGCTATCTAAACTTGACAGACTACCAAGTAATGGACCATACACCTTCACCACCTCTTTAAAAAGCAACATACTTAACCACTTGATAGTTCTGTTTCCAGACCTTGGGTTTTTTGGCTGTCATTTTTGATTCCAGACTTATGCAAGTCACCGATGATACTTGTCCTTGCTTCTGACAGAATGATATGGTGTGAAAAAGATGAAAAAGAAAGCTCAAAGGAAACACTGGCAAACAATACAAAGGGAAACTCACAAGCCTTGAAAACTGTCTGTTTTATATCCAGAATAATCTCAGAAAGTCTCACTGAAATAATGAAAATTTGGGTCCAAATCTCCATAAAACCTTGTGCTACATAACTGAAAAAGAGATTCAGTGTTCAGTTATGAGAAGAAGATGCCGGCAATGCTTCTCATAAGATTTCTTTGCTTCGATTTGAATGCCAATATAGGGTACTGTGTCAAGCAGCAGGCAGTTCTGTTATTTCTGTTATTTTAAATATATTCCTTCATTGCTTACCCTTCGGATATCTTTGATATGATTAGTTATGTGATTAGGCAATTTAGTAAACAGGGCAATAAGCAAACAGATGCTAGCATGTATTAAATATTTACAATAAGAAAAATTCCATGTAAAAAAAAAAGTTATTTCTGTGGAAAAAAAATCATCTAGTCACACTCATGTACACACACACATCCACACACACACAGACACAAATGTATCCAAGGGAAACAAGCATTTTGGTTCCATCTGGAGACCAGTATCCATTGAAAATGTTATATTATTGGCTTAATAAATGGCAACTGAGAAATCATTAGAGATTTTTGTCTCAAGCACATTAGTTAGCATTATTAATGATTAGAAAAGTATGGTTTTTTTTAACTTTAACTTTTATGACAGTATTCAACTTTGTGCATTGTATCACTTCAGTGCCTTGTAATGTGTTTTAAAAAGGTTTCCAAATAAAGTTAAAGAAAGTAACAAAATAAAATGTTTATTTGGTGGTACTTTTCCCCAGATTTAAGTTAAATAGATTTCAAAATGAAGTTTCATCCTGCTTCAGGATGCCTGACAGACTCTTTTGTGCTGCTGGCTGTACTTTCTGAAAGAGTTTTGATGTTTAATGGCACTGAAGATAAATTATTTGAAGATACAACATTTGCAAGGCTAAGTAAAGCAACTCTTACTTTTAAAGTAACTTTTTCCAGACTGAAATGTGTCTTTCTGCATTAGGGTCCTCATACTTGTAAAGAAAGAAAGCTTCTTAAAATGTGTTATGTAATGAGTTGTAAACTCGGCAGGGCGCTGCTTGAAGAGACATTAAAAAGTGCCATGAATACTCCAGAAGCTTTTCCACTCTCCGGGAAAAATATGCCCCTCTGTGTCCTGTGTAGAAATGTCACTTCCTGTCTTCCAAGGAAGAATCTCGATGTCTTTTTTTCTTTTAGAATATTGAAATAAGCAATGAGCATAACTAATATCCTACTTTCAAAGCATCACTGTGTACAGTAGCTCATTTGTGATGAAAGAAACTGATCTGAAAATATTTCATCCAAGAAAGGAGTTTGGTTTTGTCTTAAAGAAGCGTGTCAGGCCTGTCTCTCAAAACTTTTTTGGACAATCCCATATGCATAAACAGAATATTTTGTACCTATATTGACCAGATATTTCAATAGCATGTTTCATTTTCTTCAAAAATAATTACAGTTTAATTATATTCCAACATAGAAATTACAACATTTTCTGAACAAATTCAACAGGGTGTGTACTTATATGAAGACTTAGTTGTACTTGCATCACTTTAATCTTTGAATTCGATGTAATCTCAAGAATTATTGAATCTTGCAGAGGGAATATTGCATTGGCAAACTTAATTTTTTTGGAGATCATGCAATCAGATACCAGAATCTTACAGGGACAAATAAACTGACTTCTTTTGCCTGTCCAAAACAATGCCAAAGACCTTAAAATACATCTCCGTGTTAAGGGAGTTCCAACTTCTTTTTCACATTAAATTTAAATTCAGATCTTGTGTATTTTGAATTAAGAAATATTGTGACATCAGGCATCAGTGACGTCAGTGACAGGCCAAATATCCTTTGGAGAAAATGATATCTTTTCAGGTTCCTGCCTGTTATTTAGAAACATGAGCTTAACTGGAATTTAAGTACCCTGAAATAAAGCTTTTTTTGCAAATGAGAAGTCATGGATCCAAAAGTTTGTTTTGAACTCTTACTCCAAATCCCAGCCTGAAAAACACCAAGCCTTACAAAGCTAGACCTCGGGCTTTTCACACTCAGCTGAAGGACTGCAGAGTCAGGATATCACTAACTACATGGATCTTTCATTCCTTTCTGCTGTTTCCCAGTCTTCACAGCATGACTAAAATATGTTCTCTGAAATTTGGATACCCTTCTGACTGAGGAACTGGTTTAGTTTTTCCCTGCCTAAGGAATGACTGTAGTCTGTTTTGATTTCCTGTTTTCTTCAAAGCACTGTACAAAAAATGGGCAGTACCTGAAGATTTGTGTGTAATCTTTTATTAGTCCTTTAAAATAATGTTTGTTCTGGAGTTCTAGGACCTAGGATGGAGCATGATTACAGGTGACTGAAGCTCAGTTGGTGAGATTTCAAGGGTCGTTTTGTGAGGTTTTTGGCATACTACTCTGAGACATTAAAGTCCCATTCTTGGATTTCATTCTAGGGAATATGTATTAAAAAGCTATCATAACTGGCCTAATTTAAACAGGCATAAATCATTTATCCAAATTTAGTTTTAATCCTCCCTCAATGCCAGTAAGTGTTTACAAAACCACTGCTCTACCTATGTCAACTACCAATCAAATCTTAACAAATAATAATAATGATTATATATTAACAAATATATAAGCTCTGAGAGAAAATAATTAAATGGTTACTGCAGAATTCCTTTCCAGTGCTGAAGGAAGAAATACAAAACTAGCAATACATTTTTCAATTCAAATTTGAACTCAATATTTATATTTTTAGTAGCCCAACTGACTGTTACAAAAGAAGCTAACAATATGAGAGTAATGACTATTTTTCCGAACAGAAACTTCATCTCTTCTTTGTGATGAATCACAAGAGTATTGCTTTTACAGTGTAAGCTATATCTCCCTATATCTCCAGAAGGAATATTTTAATACAATTTGTACAATTTGTTCTTTTTTATAAACAGCCCTCTCTCTGATAAAATTAAACACAGGATTTTTATACTACCATAGCAGGGATTCCCATGGTTGGGGTAATGTTAAACTCTCTCACAAGCATTTATTGATTTAAAATTATTGTGATTAGTTTGAGAAGGCTGGAAAAATCTGCAAATGACATAAATCTATATGTCTTCTCCATGTTCTTAGTCCAGCACTGCCTTCATTATGGAAACAACATGCATAGGTTGTGTTGGGAAGATTTGCTTTAAAATACAGGTCTAGGCTTCATGTTGAGGAAAATAAATAGCTGCCTTCTTAATACACTAGTGTTTTATGGTGCTTGCAAATTCAGGAGAGGAGTCAAAGGAGAATGATCAAGTAAAAACTGCATCTGCAGTGCACAGGAAGACACCTGGACTGCAGATGTAGATGCTTAATTTTTCTTTTTCACAAAGCACAAAGATATACTGATAGACATAGACTGTGCTACTGTTCATAAAATGATTTTATATTTGTTCATTTAAATAAATGGCAATATAGATTCATGAGCCTGATAACCAGGTCTCTGCACGAGAAGAAAGTATAATGAGCAGAAGGGAGAAATGGAATTACTTTTTTACCGATTTTAAACATAGGGATATAGCTAGTGAATTTTCTGGAGTCTAATTTCATAGTTTGGGGTAAAAATGAACTGCACTGGGGAATCTACTTTATCTGCTATAATTCTGCCTGTTATCTGGTCTTATGTATAAAGCAGAACTCTACTGGTCTGCACTGTCTAAAGTGAAATGCTTCTGCTTATGTCCAGTGAGAGACACTCTAAAGGGTGGGAAGCTCCACCATCTAATAGCCAAGCTGCAGTTGTACAGGAGTTTTCATGCAGCAAGTTTAAATGCTATCACTGTAACCCCCTAAGTTCCTTTTTGCCTTTGATAATTCATGTGATGAGAGGGGATAGATAGGCAGAGCTGCAATACAACTGCATATAATAGTAGTGCATGAACAAAAGGTAAATTAGCTACTGATTCTTGTTTTCATGTTCTTAGAGCACAGAGATGTAGAGAATGCACCTGAAATTCAAGCTAAAACACGGAAACTGCTTTTACGTATATCATATAGTTCATAATTACAACTCATTGACCACAAGGGAAATATTTTTTAGATTAGACAGTTAAAAAGATATCTAAAACATAGAAAATTCTGTTGAATAATATATATATACATATTTTAATCAGAATGAGAATTTAACTTTTTCACATCAGTGCAATTCCGTACATTAAGATAATGTTACATTATAAATAATTACTGGCACCTAAAAAATCTAATAAATGCTAATAAATGGACAAATGTAAGAGAATGAATTACTGAGCTTCTCTACCTTGAAAATATTATGTCTTTTTTATAAGAGCTACAAAATCTGTGAATTGAATGGAAAGTAGTGAATGGGTTAAAAGAAACAACCTCAGCCAAAGAAATCATTGTCACAGGAAGTGTTAGGGGAAATGTTAAGGCAAATTGTTTTCTGTGTACTGATTTTGTTTTCCATGTTTTTATCTTTGTTTTTACAAAGATTAATGTAAACGTCACATTTTTGATTGATATTCATGCAATAAAATTTTGCCCACCTCCCCCCCCCCCTCCTTTTTTTCTCCTTTTTCTCTCTCTCTCTCTCTTTTTTTTTTTTTTTTTTTTTTTTTTTTTTTTTTTTTATTCTCTTAAAACTGTATTATCCTGGGGGAGAAAGCTCATTTAATATTTCAGTCAAGAAACAATGGCAGGACTTTTGTAAGTAAAATGGCTATTTATTGATGTTTAAAAATGATCAGCAGTAAATAACAATAAAGTTCAGCCTCCCACTGTATGATTGGCTGATGTCAATTTCATGTGGAGTTAGTGAATGAGGCAAATGGAATTGAACACTGTGAGTGGATAATGGCCTCTCACAGCAAGTGAAATGTCGAAGAACTGTAAGTGAAATTATAGAAAATAAATTTTCAAAGCAGGAGGCCATTTTCCAGTCACAAAGTTTAACTCCTCTGCTACTCTTGTTATTATATGAAGGAGAAATCTTATAAAATCAATAAATAAATGAAAGTGAATTTGTGAGTCAATGGAAAAACTATATGCATCAAAATGCTGTGTTTTGATTTTTTCTTGCTGCAGGCATTTTTCCCTTTCTGTACCTGCTGAATGCAGTTTACTCAGAAATACAACATATGAGGGTGGGGGAAAAATAATAAAAGGGATATAATTCAGAATAGTTCAGATAGTATAAATTAACTTTTTGATAAACTTCCTTAGGTTACTGTAGTAAGAACTAAATTCAGGAAAAAAAAAATAATTAAAAAAAAAAAATCCTCAGATAATTAAGTAAAGTATGAGAGAAGGAGCCCAAATTGGTGTAACATTTTTTGAGAGGGTCAGAAGACAGATTTACCTTCAAATATTAAGTCAGGGAGTGAATTAGTCTTCACTGAATTACAAAATTTATACATCAGTTAAAGCCCTTTTTGGTTGAGAATGGGTACATTTATTAACATTGGAATTTTGGGTGCCTGTTATATCCTCATCTGGAGGTCTTTCTGTCTCTAAGGTCAGTGAAGAAATTGCTGTTATTTCCCCCCCTTTTTCTTTTCCCACTCTTTCCGCTGTTTTCTTGCTTGTGTTTCTCAGTTATTCTGTTCCTCATAGGACATCTGCTGGTAAACAATGTGTGAAAATCCAGCTCCTGTGTGAGGACATAGAATCAGTTTGCTGCCATTCAGACTTGGTGTAGCTGGTTGGATGTCTCTCCAGCCAAATAATGGTTTGATGTTCAAGTACATATTTAGCAAGGCATATTTAGCAAAAGTTGAAACTCTGATCTAAGTAGTTCTCATGATGACGTGATTTTCAAAACAGGACTAGGCCTATTGAAGCCAATTCCACATATTTAATTTGACCGTCCAGGTATGTCTGAAGAGATTTAGTCTCTAGCGGTTTTCAAAAGCTTGCTAAATGTCTTTTTGCAGTTTACATTATTGTGTCTTAGATATTTTGGAAAATGATATCTCCTTTCTATTTTTCTCATTGGTCTACTTAGAGAAGAGAGACTCGTGTCAATGCAGTAATTTTGCCCTAGCTTTAAAGGGTCCTGTAAATGTTGGTAGAATGATGATGATAAAAAGTGACAGTGTTTCAGGAAGCCTGGCTTCTATTTTGATCTATTCTGATGATTTTCTTTGTTATTTAGCCTTTTTGAGCTTTGGTCTTGAAATAGAATTTACAGTAATTATGTTGTGATCTTCAGGTAGAAAGCTCAGTTTAATAAAAATGTCATTCTTTGGTGTAAGCTAACAGTTTCTGTTGATAATATAATGCTATTTCATATTTAAAAAAACAAAAACAAACAAACAAACAAACAAACAAAACTACTTGTTCCTGCTTTGTGTTCTGAAAATTGCAAAACAATATTTATTTATTTGATTGATCAGTTAATGGTGACAGCCATCTTAGTTCTGTTTTTGATTTTTCCCCAAAATATTTTGAATGCAAATGCTTATGCATAAATCCAGTATTTTATTTTGACAAACAAAAGCAAGTAACACCAAAATCTTCCAGAAGTTATCTTTCAGCTTAGAGAAGAAATTCTACTTTTGCTAGCTTTCTTGACATTTTGTACTCCACCTAGAAGATGTTTAATTTTTGTATTTTGACCAGGAAACAGCTGAAAGACAATCTGTCGTATATGACTGAGGGGAAACTGAGAATACGAAGAACAGAGACAAAAATAGGGAAAAGGTTAAAGTGGTATTTTCAGTGGTCAGTCAGTCTTCTCTTGGAAATAACAAAGCAACTTATTTAAAATGTCACTAGTTGGATCTTTTTTGACAAAGCATAAAGTATTTTTCTTTTCCACAATGAAAAGGTTTGGTTTAATCAGAAAAAGAGTAGTAGAACATTACTGGGAACATTCAGAATTTTTGATCATTAAACAAAAGGTCAGAAACATACTCCTTAATTTTTCTTTGTGTTTGTGGAAGATTTCACACATTTCATTTTGGACTAAAACCTGAAACCACTTTGTATGAGTTTGTGAATTGCTTTCTTAATCCTCACCGTGTACAACTTGGGCACAGCTCTCTGAAGAACGTACACTTTTTTGTCCACAAAAAGTTAGGGCTGTACTTCCAGTGGTAAACTTAAGCTTGGTATACCTTCATTCTGTCTGGAAAAGACTTGACTAGTCTTTTTGCTGTGCTGGCCAAAAGAGTAACCTGTGGCTTGCAGTTCAACCTATCTTTTATTTTGCTAGCCAATAGTGACAGAACTCATAAGAAATAATCATGGTGAATCACATGCTGCTTATTTTCTGTTTAACAGTCTGCACTGAACAGAAAGTAAACTTGTAACCTGTCTGTAGAAAGGGCAAAGTAAGGTAAAGGTTCAATAAACAAACAAGATCATAACAGACATAGATACACTTTAAACATTTACGGATCATGTCTGACATGATATATTTAGTGGACTACATGAGTTTAAATCACCTCTAGAGTAATCCATTAAAATTAAAAGAAATAGATTGAAATATTGTAGTAAGACTTAAGGGTATTTTTGTTTCCCTAGATTGCAACTACAATACTCCATTATCTTTGGCTTTTTTATTCAAATACACATTTTTTTATTTTTTTCCCCAAAAAGTATTGGAACCCTGTAGTGAGCACTGAGTTGAAACCAGCTGCCTTACCGTGAGACATGAAATAAATTACATCTTTTAGACTTCTAGTCTTGTAAACAGTACAAAACTTTTCAGATAAGCATGACAGTAAAATTTCTGCTTCTGATTGCTGTCTCTGAAATTGTTATGCTTTTGCTGCTGTGTATGGACTTTTCTAGGGATATTAGAACTGTTATTGCTAGTAGTATCAACATACAATTCCGATTAAATTTAGTATCAAATTTTTAGAATGCCATTTACTGTTTGCTGAAGCCTTGAGGTAAACATACTTGCCTGGCAATAATTCACACAGGAATATTTTCTATTAGCATGTGTTACAGAGAGCAATCTTCACAAATATAGCTGCATTCCATTCTACAAATTGGCTCTGAATTTCCTTGAGACTGACTCTAGTCACTCGAGCAGAGTAGAGAGAACATTTTGAAAACTGTGTTGGCCTACCTCTTCCTGTCTTATGCATGATTGCAACACTTCTCTCTTCACTGGCAAACTGCTTTCCCACCAGTGGTTTAAAAATGATTGCTTTGTACTCTTAAGAACATACTCTGACAGACTGATTCTTAAATTAATTAAAAAGACAAGAAAAATAGTCTATGTATTTCTCTGCATTAGGAGACTCTTGTGCTCACTTTGAAGAAAAAGATCTTCAGAGGGAACTGATCTACATATTTGGCTGTGGCCAAATATCTCAGATGTAGATTCTGGAATAGCCATTTTATAGGATCTTAATAATTAGGACATGGATTATTGTCTGATTGGTTTATTTAGAGAATGGTTATTGTAACAATATGACAGTTAAAATGAGAAAGTGGATATCTTAGTATCTGTTTCCATAATTTCCATTTAAAACAACAAAATAACTACTGACTCTGCCAGTGCTATCTTGAAAGTGTTGTGGCTTTTGTTCAGAAAGAGGAATAATTTCATAAAATAGGAGGTATCACTACAAATTTAAGAGGTAGAAAAGTAGGAATAATGATATATTAGGGCTGAGTCAAATGCATTGTAAGCCCTGAAAAAAAGCTAATAGACTGGAAATAATATAAAGAAGAAATGAAAATTTAGGTACCTTTTAAGCCCAGTTTTGAGGAAATGGTACAAACATACCATTAGTACACTACATAACACATACAAATAGTCTTATCTATCGGGTTTATAATTGTATAGGTAAATTCAGCACAGTTTTTATGTTTTAGGAGGGGAGCTGTAAATAAGAAGAGCCATTCACTACCCAACTAAGCAGTTTTGATTCCATTTTTACCTCTTATACATCTGACTTAGAAGACAACTGAAATAATTAGATTGTTAGTAAAATAATACCTGTTAAATACATAGGAAGGATGTTGTGCCTAAGACATTTAAAATCTAATCCCAGCAAAACTATAATTTTTGCAGAAAATAGTAAAAAAACTGGCAGAAAAAGCTGTGACTCTTACAATGACTTCCTTGTTCTTCATAACCAGTAGTGCTTCATCAAGAAAAGGAGACTGTCAACCATCAGCTTTAACAGTCAAAAAAGCAATACTCCACTTTTTTTAGAAAATTCTGTTTTGACCTAGAAATGTGTCAGAATGATTGTGGCATTTAATAATTTCATTTTTCTTAATCTTCTGATATTCAACTTTAAGACAGTTTTCACCTGTAGGGTACTGATTTTCATGAGAAATTTAGTTATGTGTTAATTGTTCACACTAATTAATTATTTTGGAATCTTATGATCTAAAAAATCTTTAGAAAAATTGTTTTTATTCAGCAGATTTTTATAAGATATATTTACAGCTATGTCTTATCAGCACATTCAAATTAGAGATAACCCAGAAAATACTGATATTTTCTTAATTTTACATATTACTTTTCCCTGAAGGTTTTTTATATTTTTAAATTTATTTATTTTTTATGTTAACTGTTCTTTAACTAAATAATAAATTACTTAATTGTATTATCTTTCTCAGAATAGTTTATTAGGTCTGCATCCTAAAGGTTTATAAATTTGTGACAAGATAAACTAAGAAACCAATTGATAATTTACATCTTCAAAACATCAAGTTTCCAGGAACAAGAACAAGTTTTTATAACTGGTATGTCTGGGAGCATGCCCTTAGTCTCTGAACCTGGACATCAAAGCCCACTTTTTTATCTATAAGCTTCAAGTTCTAACAGGGCTTGTGCTGATATTTCCTCATTTTAGGATATCTATGTGCCATAGTGTGCAAGAGTAATCTCAAAGACCAAATTACCATTTGGATTTAAGCAAGCACAGTGCAAGGGAAATGTGGTATGTTGACCTTGGCTGGTCACCAAGTGCCCACCATGCCACTCTCTCAGCAGGAAGTGGGGAGAATGCAAGATGAATAACCATTACAGGAAGAGATAGCAACAATTAAATTACTAAAAATCAATGACCACCCTCAGCAGCAAACAAACAAATACATAAATGTCTACTTTCCATCAGGAAGCACTGTCCAGCTACTTCCTAGCATGCAGGGCTTCAGTACACACATCTGTTGCTTGAAGATGAGTGCCTCAAAGGCAAATGTTCCTCCTCATCCCTATCAACTCCTCCTTTGTATTAGCTTTTACTGAACATGACATTACATGGTATGGAATACACCTCTAGTCAGAGTTAGCTATGCTGTCTGCATTCCCTCCTGATGTCACTCCCAGTCTTCTGGGCTTGGGTAAGATTTGGAGAGACAGCCAGGTTGCTGTGCAAGCGTGGTTCAGTAGGAGTACAAACACTGGTGTTCTATCAAGGCTGATCTAGCCACAAGTGCAAAGCACATGACAGTATGAGCTGCTAGGAAGACAGTTAACTCCACCCCAGCCTGATATGCTACAGGGAGATAGTCAGTACTGGCTTGTAAAGGTCATATTTCAGAATCAGCTAGTGAATTCATTACATTTCTGGGGGAGGCAGTGCTTTCTAATATAAAATTTATGCCTGTCTGCTGCCTTGTAACTCATCACAGAAGATTACGTACTCCAGACAGTGCTAAATTAAGAGTAGTGTAAAGGAGGTTAAAGCCTTCTTAGCCTCATCCAGGCAGCTATTAGTCCATGCAAGTTGAATGTCAGAACAAGTCTCAGGAACTCCAAAACAATAAACCATTCCTCCAACATACAGATAAAAGTATATTGAGAAGTCTTCAGTGTGTTATCTCTGCTTTTGCAAGAACACACCTCAAGTAGCTTATCGGTTAGGATAGGAAATATAGGCTTGTTGACTCCTTGAACCCACTGATCTTATTTATGTTATTAAGTTCAGATTTCAAGTGAAGAAAAAAAAAAAAAAAAAAAAAAAAAAAAAAAAAAAAAAAGATCTCGTTTAGGCTTTTAGTCCAGGTTAAGGTGAAGGTTTTCATAGGAAGAGCCTATGAAGCTGTTGGAACTTGGATAAACTTGATGCATAATCAAGGCAGCTCTCTAATGTTTCTTACAACATTGAATCCCATTATTTGTCTGCTAAAGCATACTTATTTAGATGGGAGAACTTATATGCATAGCACAAGACTATGTACTAAGTTTTACAGAATATTTAAAGATTCAGTGTTTTAGTACTAAGCACTGATGAGCCTACACTGATTAGTCTAGCTCCTCATGGCTTTAGTTCCTGTTTTTAGGGTAAAGATAAAATGATATTTAAAAAGCATTTCTTTCTCGCATAACATTATGGCATGAGAATCTAACCTTTTAGCATGCTGGGCTGAACTGAGTGAAGAGGAATTGTCATGGGCCAGATTTGAAATATATAATATAGTTTATATTAATAGTTAACAACACTTAAAAAAAAATGTATTTTTAACTAAAATGTAAGAAAAGGAAAAAAAGGAAAAAAAAAAAGGACATCTATGTAACAATAAATCTGGTGGAATATTTGCTTTTGTGAAAATGACACATCAGTCTGGTTCAGTGGAAGTGGTTGCAATTGAGTGAGTTCTCTAAGTACTTGTCATAGATTACTATCTAATTTTACTCTTCTGAAAAAAATCAGTTACAAATGTACCTATGTGATTACGTGAATGTGGAATGATTGTGAAGCGAGGGACAACTCTATCTAGTAAGAGAGGGCTTATAAAACTCTGCTGAAGAGATATGATCAAGTTTTTCTTTGATTTGAATGTGTGATTGCAACTCTATCTGTTCTATTTGAAAATTCACAGGTAACCTTTGCTACCACAAGCCACTAAACCATATCTCCTAGCTCCTCATTCAGACACCTCTTGAACACTGCCAGGAACGGCAACTCCACCACTTCCCTGGGTAGCCATTCCAGTGCCTTACCTTGCAGTCAGTTTCCTCAGGAGAATACTGTGAGAGACCGCATCAAAGGTTTTGCTGAAGTCTAGGTAGACACATCAACAGCCTTTCCCTTGTCTACCAGTTTGGTCACCCAGCTGTAGCAGGAAATGAAGTTGGTCAAGCACAACCTGCCTTTCATGAACCCATGTTGGCTGAGCCTGATCCTCTGGACACCATGCACGTGCCACGTGATCTCACCCAAGATGATTTGTCCCATAACTTTCCCCTGTACTGAGGTCAGGCTGTAGTTCCCCGGATCCTCCTTATGGCGATTCTTGTAGATGGGAGTCATATCAGCAAGTTTCCAATCCTCTAGGATGTCTACAGATAGCCAGGAATGCTAATAGATGGAGGAGAGTGGCTCAGTAGTCACCCCTGCCATCTCTCTCAGAACCCAAGGTTGGAGCCCGTTTAATCCCATAGACTTATGATGGGCAAGGAGCTCTCTAACTATCTCCACCTGAATCACTGGGGATTGTATTCTGTGTTCCATCCCATACTTCCAGATCAGGGCATAAAGTGCCCTAAGGAAACCAATCTGCCTGTTAAATGCAGATGTAAAGAAGGCACTGAAGACCTCAGCCTTCTCCTTGTCCTCAGTGGTCACATTCCTCACTGCATCAACTAAAGGATGTAAATTTTCTTTGGTTCTTCACTTACCACTGATATATTTGTAAAAGAATTTCTTATTCTCTGTTACTGCAGTGGCCAATCTGAGTTTGAGTTGGGATTTTGCCTTCCTAACTTACTCCCTACATACCTTAACAACTTCCTTGCAATCTCCCCAAGTAGCCTGTCCCTCCTTCCAGAGGACATAGACTCACTTTTTTCTTCCAGATTCTCAACAATAGTTCCTAGTTCACCACACTGGTACTACCCTACTGCTTGCCTTACATCACTCAGGGACAGCCTGTTCTTGTGCCTTTAAGATTCCCATCTTGAGGAGCATCCAGTCTTCCTGGACCCCTTTACACTTAAGAAGCAACTCCCAAGGGATCTGTGCTACAAGCATCCTGAATACGTCAAAGTCCACCTTCTGGAAGTTCAAGACAGCAGTTTTTCTAGTCACCCTTCCGACATCTCCAAGAATAGAGAATTCTACAATTTCATGGTTGTTCTGCCCAAGACAGTCCTCAACCTTCACAACTCCTACCTGTCCTTCACTGTTAGTAGTTGTTGTGAGCAGTCTGTGTGTGCTCAGGGTCTGGTTAGCCTGCTCAGCAGCGCAGAGTTGCTACCCTAATATCTTGGGGCAGGGAGAAGCCTTAGGTTATGCTGGGCTGGGTTGCAGCACGGTCCAAAGGCCGCTTCTTGGGCATGGGCTCGGAGAAGATAGAAAGTATCTAAGCATCTGTCTATTTTGAATCCATCAGTTCCAAAGGGGAAAATGAAGGAAGTTACACATCACAGAACCTCAGCTTCTCATCCAATTTCATTTTTCATATAATTTTTAAATGACAGTTGTTGACTAAGTATGTGAGGTACTGGGAGGCTATGGTTAGACTCTAAACTACGTACTTAAGCATCAAACTGAATTACTTTGACTTCTGAATTCACGGTTTCTGATCATTTTTTCATGCTTCAAGTCCTAACTATGTAATTTAAAAGGCAATTACTCTTCTCCCTTCCTTCCTTGCATACAGAGATGTTAGGTGATTTTCTATAAACATGTATCCTTTACCCAGCTACATACATATTACCACTATTAAATACAGATAAACTATCAGCTGAAGATACAGACCAAAATAGACTCTATCTGTAATTATGCTTTCCAAGTGAAAGTTGAACTTTGAGCCACTACATAGTGTGCCTTTTTGTATTAGAAAAAAAGCAGAAGAAAATCCTACTTATATGTTAATGTTGTTACACAGCATCAGTAACAAATACAGCTTAAAATATATAAATCATGTAAATTGTATTTTGTTATTTTGTAAGTAACCTAGCAATAATTGCTTCAGTTACTCCTTCCTATGAAAACATATTCTACCTGCATGACAAGGCCAGCATCCTCCTAAAAGATGACTGTGGAGGAGTAACTATTTGAGAACATAACTCCAACCTATGTAAAACTTTTGCCAGTTAAACAGTGTAATGACAATATTAAATCATCATTTATTTTGCTATCCTTGACATATTATTTTTCCAACATTGAATTTCTTTCCTACTTGCTTGCATGGTTGTTCAATTGAAACCAATGGGATATGTGAAAACAAGGCAGTGGTTGAGTAAATAATCATGGCTCTAAATAAAACGAGTTTCTGAGGCTGTGTTATGGTGTTTTGAAATAATTTAATCACAGAGATGTCATCTTGTGCATGTCTGATGCACACCAATCTGTAAATCTACCCCAGATACACATTAAGAAAATATAATTTCCCTTCTAGGCTCTGTTGCTAAGGAATTTAAGAAAAGTGAAAATGCTCATTCTTGCCTTGATTGAATGCTTGTCTTTTTTTTTTTTTTTTTTTTTTTTTTTTCCCTCTACAAAAAATAAAGTTTAAATTTAGTCTAGACATAATAAATCTAAATCAGTTATAAAATCCACTTTCACCAGATTAAAATGTCATGGGCACTCTGCACTATCAATCTAGTTATAATTTACAAAGATTTCTTTTTAGGTGTCATTACTGACTTAAATTCATATCTCTCCTCACTGAAAGTGCTTCTAATCTTCACCTATCTACTGGAAAGATAGTGATTACATCCCCATGTAATAGTTCTATTATCATAATAAGAAAAAACATAGCAGTTAAAGTTTTGAATACTGTTCAGAGCAGAAGAAATGCAAAAGTTCTAGATGCATTTTATTTACCACTGTGTTTATTTAAGCTTGAATCTTACTAGTTACCTGGAAAGATCTCTTCTTTATTGATCCCAGACTAAATGTATGGGGAAGCTCTCTGTTTTCAGTGCAGTCCAGTAAGAAAATCTATATGATGTCTATAGTAATTTGCCCCACTCCCTCTCTTTTGTGATAGCCAGTTCCATCTGACTAACCAGAGAACTGTGAACATACAGGGTCTCTTTCAGGCAGCAGGTGAATGAGAATACAATCACAAGATTTTGACTCACATTTTCCCCCTTCTATCTTATCCTGGTTTATGCCAGCATCTACCTTGTATGCCATCTCTACTCTACATGATCTCTGCAGGTAACTGAAGTGATCTGAGGCTTTTAATCTACTTCATGATCCTGTTCACAAATAAATACAGGCATATTCTGAAAGTACATGATCTACTGTCAACAGTTTACTGTCTGGTTTGGCCTGGTTCTGTGACTAGTGGAGCAGTGGAGCGTGACTAGTGGAGCACAAAATCCATGCCTCCGGAAAAGGGACACAGGCGACCCCAAAATAATTAAAAACAGCTGCAACAATCTGAGCAGAAACAAACTAATTTACTAAATAAGGTGTTGGAATGCAAGATAACACAATATAATACAATATAATTAGAAATGAAGCTAATAAATTGAATATAGTGAGGGAGTATCTGAAAGCTGCAGGCCTTACAGCAATACTGAAATGATGTGCGCAGTTGGGATGGGCAGTAACGAGGAGAGGTGAAGGAGAAGAGCGACAAAGAGAAAAGCCCCATCAAGTGACCCTGCCAGAAATTCTATCTCCTCTGGGGAATGTAGTTCTCTTCTGGACACATACCTGGAACTGGAACTCCCAGTGCATTTCATGATGTTATGATGTGGAATGCCAGTAACCAAAAATCATAAAACCATGACATCTGTAGTTAGTTGCCCACATTTTGCTTCTGATGTATTTATAATATGAACTATTTCAGTAGATGGGCCTAGAGAACTGGCTTTCAAAACTCATTGTTAAGTAGACTGTTTTCATTAAATTTATTTTTTGTTTTAAATGTTAAGACAGACCAGGGTCCTAGAAAAAAGGAAGATGCTTGGCAGCAGTAAAAATTTTGGCAAATGTATGACCAGACTTTATTACAGACATGAAGTCTAATTTTAGTGAAATAACAATCAGTACTACAAAGCCTTATTTTGGTTACACATTATCATAAACCTACCACAGCTAAAATTTCAGTGTAACTGATTTATTATTTTTATAGCAATACTGACTTTGATTTGATTTGAAGTAGTCAGTATTGCACACTAGGTTTTTTGCCATGCAAATCATTATCAGGTAAACTTTTTTGACCAGTTGTCATTATTTCAGCACTATTATTGGAGACAAAGTGCTTAGCAGCACAGCAAAAGTGTCTGCTTAACAATATCTAATGGTTAAAATGAGCCTCCTTTCATTGCTACTATATCATCTTCGGAACAGAGCAAATGGCTGGCCAGAACTTTGAACCTTGCTACTAACATTAAAGCTGCAACATTTCTGCCCTTTTAAAAGCTTAGACATTGTGGAGAAGAACAGTTAACATTAAATGTTTTGGAAAATGATGCATTTAATGCCCCTACTGTCTTCAATAAGAGAAATCATGTTTTTGTTGTTGTTGTTGTTGTTTTTTTTTGTTTTTTTGTTTGTTTGTTTGTTTTCTATTAAGAGTCCTAAGGTATTGTAGTGAAAAGGCTATTAATAACCAATCTCTCTTTGCCTTGTCCATGCCACTTGCAATCATCTTTGCTGCTCTTTCAAGAACATTTTCTGGGTGTGGATAACCCATGGGCTTATAGTGATACAGTGACACTCACAGTTCTGGTTCTTTTGAAATGTGACATATTTATTTATCCATTTACTACTAGTACTTGACACTATATTGATGTTTCATTGCTTCCAAGATCTTATTATTAAGCAGCAATAGTCACTGTTTCGTATGTGGAGTGACAACTGGGGCAGGGTTGGTGTGTTCTCTTGTGCACTGCTTTGTGTTTATGCAAACTGAAATTATTTAGATTATATTTTCTCTCTTCATCAGAATAAAAACAAGGTCTAACCTTTACTTTGGGGAGGGAAAAAAAAAAAAAAAAAAAGCAAAATCCTACCACCCTATTTTGTATTTTAGACAATTAAAAAAACCAGCAAATTAGCCAAAATAAAAAAATAAAAAAAAAGAAAACAAACAAACAAACAAACAACTGAAACAGAAACAAAACATCACCACCAACAAAATGTCACCAGTCAGACAAGCAGAAAATCCACAGGCATAAATATAGAAGCACTTGAACGGAAGTTAAGAATCCAAATTAGTGATGTAATTGAGACTTATGGTATAAAATCATAGGCTAAATGTTCTGTATCTTAATGCTAGATTGTGCAGGGAGAAAAAAATTCAAAATTACATTAATATATAAAGATGTTTGGAATGAGCACCCGGGACGCTCAGCTCATAAAAAGCATTTTGTGAGCAATTATATCTTATTGAGAGTATTACAGTAAAGGTTTTGAAACAATCTTCTTACAGTAGGATTTTTTATAGAGGTAGTCAGTGATCTATGTGAAGGCCCTGTGTAAATGAAATGAAATAGGTTGTGAAAGGAACATAGATTCTGTCTGACTTAGTCAGAAAGATGCTCAAGACATGAGAAATAACTAGAGAGAAGCTGAGAGGGCAAGAATTTATTAACTATCATATTTGTGTACTATACACTATACTGTTCAAAAGTCAGCATTTGTCATTAGTACTTTTTTTTTTTTTTTTTTTTTTTTAGGTGTTAGTTCTGAAACTGTGATACATGGTCTGTATTCAGCTGTGTAGCAACATGCTATGTAAAGAAATTTAAACACATGAGCACTGAAAGCAATGGAAATAGGCTTACACAAAATTGATTGAATCCTAATGACTTTTCATGCAGTTTTTGTGAACAGCGATAGAGTCTGACCTGAATAATGTTCATGTTGACCAGACAGCACTTGACAATTTTCTGTATGTGTGGGGTAGTGTTTCTTACTGGAGTATTTAACCCTCCCCACACTCAGCTGAGTCACTGGATCCCATACTGGAAGGGGCAGCCTATTGATTCCATTTGGGAGGTGGCAAAAAGAAAACAGCAATTATGTCACACAAGTCCTTTGAAGGCTGCTGAAATGGTGGTTTTAGGTCCAGCCACTATGAATATACAAACAAATGAAAACCAACAAAACCCGCCACCAACATGGCCAACAAAACCAACAGAAAAACCCACAAGAAAGATGTACTCATTCGCACAATACAGACGTTAGGGCTCATGTGCTTGTCAAAACATTGTCAGCTGAAGTGGTGGCAAAAAGAGACCTAGGAGCATGACCTAGGATATTTTACATAGCCTTTACCTCTGTGTCTTCTCCAAGTCTGTTTCAGGTTTCATAGCCCAAGGAGGTAAGAAGATAACAGTTTCCTGTTTTGTTTGTTTGTTTTGTTTTGTTATGTAGTGGCTATCAATAAAAATTATTCCCATATAGGAATGAACTGAAAGCTGTGTTACATGCCTTGAGGCATGTCATAAGGGAAGACAGAGGTGTCTGCAGAAGTAAAGCCTGCTGATGCAGAGCTAACAAGCTGCAGAATACGGGAGGAGGAGCATTGGCTGGTGCCCTCTTGTCTACACTGCCTTCTGGGAATGGTCTTCTTGTATATGCCATTTCCTGAAGCATGATTGGGTTTTATATCAAGGAAGCTTGTAATGTTTTCATTTCACAATATAGAAACAGCCTCAGCAGATTTTGTGATCTTTAAGGCCCTGGTATCCTTCCCAACTCATATAATAGTATTATATAATTTGTGGCCATTTTATCTTATGAGAAGAATCAAGAAAGGAAGTTTAAATAAGTTGAGTTCTGTAAAATATATCAAGATTTCAATATCAGGATTATATTAAGAAATATTTGTGGAAAATGTGTATAAGATAGTATGATAGTATGAACAAAACAGTCTTACATTGTAGCTGTTTGACTCAGAAGCTCACATATGTTGATAATCATAATAATATAATTAATGACGAAAACATCCATAAAATTTCTATAAACATGCCCTATAATAGTGCAATTAATATAGCATTACTTTGTTTGCTATTCTATTAGCATGATTATTACACTTGTGTTTCTGTGTATGTGTGTGTGTCTGTGGCAATATTGCAGGTTTTTTGCAAAGGCTTTCCTTGCTTCTTGCCTGATCTAGTAGGTGGCAATCCTGCCTATGGCAGGGGGTTGTAACTAGAAGGTCTTTAATGTCCCTTCCCACCCAAGCCTGTCTATCAGTCTGATGATTCCTTGATAAAATAGCTGTCTTTTTCTGTATCAGCCATAGCTGGGGTTTTTTAATTAAATTATTATTGTGCAGTTTTCTCCTTAAAGCATTAAAAGATATTTGGAAATGTTTAAGTGTAAAGATATCACAATTATTTATCAGAAAAAAATGATTTCAAAATTATGGCTTCTTAAGTAAATTGTTTTTATCCCTTTAAACAAAAAACTTGCATTTTGAATACTCAAGTAAGAAATAGGAATAAAGATCTCCAATAATTCAGTGATTATCTCCTTGCTAGATTGATTTATCATCTGTGCAGTCATATTTAAAGCATACTAAAAATTAGACACATGTAAAAGGTGAAAATATAATTTTATATTTTCTTACATGTTCAAAATTCACAATGGATATTAAAATGGTATATTAAAATTAATATTAATGGATATTAAAATGGTATATATATGGAAACATATATATATATATTTCCTGGTGGATTAGAGGCTGGTGAATGTGATGTCCATCTTCAAAACGGGATGGAAAGATGATCCTGGTAGCTACAGGCCCATCAGTCTCACCTCTGTGTCTGGGAAGGTTATGGAATGGATAATCTTGGGAACCATCATGGACCTATTAAAGGTCAGCCAGGGGATCAGGCCTAGTCAACATGGGTTTATGAACGGTAGATCCTGTTTAACAAATCTGATTTCATTCTATGACGTAGTGACCCACTTAGTGGATGAAGGTAAGGCTTTCAATGTGGTCTACCTGGACTTCAGTAAGGCCTTTGACACTGTGCCCCATAACATTCTCATGGAAAAGCTGGCTGCCCATGGTCTGGACGGGCGTATACTCTGCTGGGTGAAGATGGCGTATACTCTGCTGGGTGAAGATGGCCGGGCCCAAAGAGTTGTGGTCAATGGAGTGGAATCCAGTTGGTGGCTGGTCATGAACAGTATCCCACAGGGCTCAGTGCTGGGACTGCTTCTGTTTAGCATCTTCATTGATGATCTTGATGAGGGGATAGAGTGCACCCTCAGTAAGTCTGCAGATGACACTAAGCTGTGAGGGAGTGTTGATCTGCCTGAGGAGATCTGAGGGAACTACAGAGGGACCTGGATAGACTGGATCGATGGGCCAAGGTTAATGACATGAGTTTCAATAGGACCAAGTGTCGGGTCCTGCATTTTGGTCACAACAACCCCAGGCAACCCTACAGGTGTGGTTGGAAAGCTGCCTGATGGAAAGGGACCTTTGTGTGCTGATGGACAGTCACTGAATATGAGCCAGCAATGTGCCGGCCAATGGCATCCTGGCTTGTATCAAGAATGGTGTGGTGAGCAGTACTAGGGAAGTCGTCCTGCCCCTGTACTTCGCATTGCTGAGGCCTCGCCTTGAGTACTGTGTTCAGTTTTGGGCACCTCAGTACAAAAAAGACATGGAGGGACTGGAGCAGGTCCAGGGAAGGGCAACGAGGCTACTGAAGGGCTTGAAAAATCAACCCTATGAGGAGAGGCTAAGGAAGCTGGGGCTGTTTAGTCTGGGGAAATGGAGGCTGAGGGGAGACCTTATCGCTCTCTTCCATTATGTGAAGGCTGCTTACTGTGAGAGTGGGGCAAGTCTCTTCTCACTGGTGACAAATGACAGGACGAGGGGAAATGGCCTCAAGTTGCACCAAGGTAAGTTTAGGTTGGACATTAGGAAATACTTCTTTACAGGAAGTGTAGTTAAGCACTGGAATAGGCTCCCCAGGGTGGTGGTTGAGTCACTGTCCCTGGATGTGTTTAAGCACTGTTTGGATTTGGTGCTTAGAGATATGATTTAGCAGAGGGTTGTTAGAGTACTATGGTTAGGCCGTGATTGGACTTGATGATCTTTGAGGTCTTTTCTAACCTGGGTAATTCTACAATTCTATGATATAAAATGTTCTCCTTTCAAACTGTTGCAATATCTGTCTGCTATCTCACTACAGATGCTAGCTGCCAGAAACACTTTGCTACAAACATTAAAACAGTTATGTCTCTGTGAAGTGTTTCATCTTTCCAAAAACAAGGTGCTTCAACCAAACAGATAAACACACTCCAGTCAAATCTATTACATATACTATTGTGCATGTACTGGGAATGAAATTCAATTTTCCTAGAGCTTGGATAAGGGAGTGAGTATGTCTGTATAATTAATGTATAATGGGTATAATGTTGCCCTGTTCTTCTGTGGTTCAACCACCCCCTGCCCTTAAACTGGTGCTGTCACCTTGCCAGGGCCATCAGCTACACTGATACCAATTCAATGGACAGCAAAAAAGGCATTTATTGTGGCGCAGTTAGCACCTTATATACTTTAATCACTTTGTCTATGTCCCTTGAGCATACCTGTGAAATACACGTCCAATTTACATCACAAGGTAGGGGATGGAGCAGGGGGGGTCCTGCCACATCACAGCCTGAATCTCCGCTAATGCCTACAACAGTATAATTAAAATATCTATACTCTTTTCTTTTTTGCTCCTGATCTGCTTATTAATCACGGATCAGGTCCTAGAAAGATGCCCAGTATTTGAAACTCATAGTGAGGATTGAATTGAATTGAATTGAATTGAATTGAATTGAATTGAATTGAATTGAATTGAATTGAATTGAATTGAATTGAATTGAATTGAATTGAAACCTCTCAGGATCTGGATTTGAACTTGTAGTATCATGGGATTCCAAAGTATTTGCCCTCTAGAATATCACTTACCACATTATACATTAAAACAGATTCTCTATAAATTGCAGTTGAACAAAATTTTCTAAAGAACAATTAGAATTTTCCTGAATTCTACTCTTTCTTTGATTTATACTATTATATTGAGATAATAATATACTTACTCCTTGAGCATGCTATGAAGTAATATTAACACGCCAAATTTCTTACCAGGTAAATATTAATTATTGAAGTAAAATACAAAATAGTCTTATCCTTTCTCTAAGGTAGCCGAAATCTATAATTTCCTCAGGCTAATAGAATACAATAGAGTATACTGACAAGATGGAGAGGGCCTTTCATTCCCCTGCTGTGGGGTTGTAATACAATGTTCTCTCCAACATCTTTGACCTAAAATGGACTTCTCTACATTACCTTTGGGAGATGCACAACATAGGGACTTCATTATGTCTAAAATAAGACAAAGAAAGTAGGGGTTTTATGTCTGATCAGCTATACCTTCACAGTAACTCTTTCAGTAATATTTAATCAAAAATAGGAACTAACCCAGTAAGTAAAATCTCCCCTTGTATTCAAACAAATTGTGGTACCATAATTAGCAAAGACAAGACCATATAGAACAGTAGATTACATAATACTAGGTTCATTTTAGATATTTTACAAGCTTTCCTTATGCAAAAAAATAAGTATCTTAGCCTTTCTTCCCTGATATACAACCACATAGATATCCATTTTCTCCCAAGAAAAGTGCTTGCTATCTGAATTACCATTTTTATATCACTTTTGTTAGCTGATCTCAGTGGTCTTACTCATTTGCTCTTGGTAGAGAGAAGTTATATTAAATATTCATCTCTTCTGTCAAGACACAATAATTTTATGTCAGAAGAGAGCATGGGCAAAGGAGAGACTATGTTCTTGCCCTATCCCCTGCTTTTCATCAACTACATAAAGAGTGTACTTTTAAAGATTTAATACTATTGTTATACCAGGAAACGGTGCTGACTTTTAGGATGTCATCTTCTGTGAGAAGTAGCAATTGCTGAAGAACTGAAATGCAAAATTTACACAGTTCTGTGTCTTTTACTTCACTGAAGATTTAATTTAGCTCAACAACAGAATGCTTCTTTGCACCTGTAGTTGAAGAAGTGCTCTAGAAGCATATGTTGTAGTTTAGTTTCATCCAAAATTAATTTAGTTTACACACTCCAAGCTATCCCCATGATGTGAATAAAAGTGCAATATGTGATTGTTTGCAAAAGCAGTCTCCTGATCTTTATAGATAAATTGCGATTTTCAACTAGAACATGTCCTTTATCCTCAAGAAAGGGGCACGTGTAGGCCAGATGCCTAATTTGGATGGGCTAGGGACAGTTTCTGTTCTGTTCCTTAAATGCATTGGCAGAGTCAGGTGTTGACTTTGGAGCAGTTTACTGAAGATTCCCTTGACTGAGATCTCCTACTAGCCAAAGCAGGAAAATTTTCAGTGTTCACATATATCACACCTGAATGACTGTGTGGGTTCCATGGCTAATGGAAGAAGAAGAAAGTAGCACTGCTTTTGCAGTTTTCTGTTGCTAATTTATTGGCATGTACTTGGAACACAAGCTTACAAACAAAGTTTACTTAGTTCTTCTCTATCACAATTATCTGGTATGAAAACAGAATTAATGGTCTCACAAAACCATTATTGACTGCACAAAATATTAAAATATGACTGTGAATAGTAGTTTGAGAAGTTTTTGTTTGTTTGTTTGTTTTGTTGATTTAGTTTTGTTTTAAGAATTAGATTCTCTCGTGGTGTGTGTAATACTATTTCTTCTTTAATGAATATGAAGTCCCATGTAGATTGCATTTGACCTTACTATGAGAAGCTATGGTGGGGTACTGTACTGCAACATTAGTTCCATTGGCAATGATGAAGCAATGAAATTTTTCTAAATATATATATCTGTAGAACAGGTTTTCCTTGTTCGATCCATCTTTCAGAAATGGTGTACGATTTGCCAAAATGAAGAAGATGTTATCATCCATTACAAAGCCATGTTATTTTTCAAATGGATTGATAACAAGACTTGCAGGTTAATGAATAGAGATGATTTTGTTTATTGGAAAAATACATGAAATAACTCTTAGTCAGTGACTAACATATCTTCAGTTACATGTTTAATGGTATATGCATAACTTCAGCTAAGAGACCAGATGAATTCAGAATGCCGAACTTCAGCCATCAAATTGAAAGCTATGTATCTACACTTGCGAAGATAGCATTAAATAACTTAACTCCTATTATTACTGTTTTTCTGGTTTGTTGTTGGTTTTGTTTTGTTTTGTTTTGTTTTGTTTTCCTAGGTACTTTATGATACTGGGGCTACAGACTCATAGAAGGAACCACTTCTGACTTGACAGCAGCAGCTAAGAATTATACATCAGCTGCTATGAAAGTAATGTCTCCTATTTTATTATGTTGTCCTACAATGTCAGAAGTGGATCATGGTGGTATTTCAGTAGAGTTTGAACCTTCCTACCAGTATGCTGTTATATTTTGTTGAATGTGACAGATGGTAGCAGGGGGACAGTCTGAAAAAATGGTGTCAGTTGTAGAACTGCATATGAAGGAAAGGTGTGGAAGTAAGTGTATTCTTCTATGTATAAAAAATCACACCATTGACATTCCTTGATGCTTGCTGAAAGTCTGCAGAGACCAAACAGTGGATGTGAGCACAGTGAGGCAGCATGTGATTTGCTTCAGCAGTATAAAGGGTGACAATGGGACACCTCCACTGGTGCAGTTTATTACAAGTGTGGCATGCAGGCTTTTGTTGAATGCTGGCAAAAATGCACAGCTAATGGTAATGGCGACGATGAAAACAGTGTTTTGTAGCTGAGAATTTGCTGTATCAAATAGTGTTATGGTGCTCTTTATGTCCATTGTATTTTCCATTTAAATAAACAAGAAGCATTGCATTCAGAGCAATGTACATGTAACACAACAATAGAAATTAGCACTGTCAGTCTGGCCATTTCCCTTACACTAAATGAAATGAAAGATAATCAAATGACTATTTATAGATAAAAAGTTAGCTGAAAATTGAGATATAGAAAATATCTCTTCATGTTGACTTGACCGTCTGATTATATAAAAAGAGACGTATACTGAAGAAAAACAATTGTAAGGAAGAGGTGTTAGAATTTCATTGAATCATTTTGATCGATTCTCTGATCATTCCTTTTCATTTTACTGAAGTACTTTGTAGCATATTATGCAGATAGCTATTTTCTACTTTTTACTTCAGAGATCCAAAGGCTACACATTTCAATTAAGTGTAGGGACTGAAATACTTGTAATGTCTGCAATAGATGTGAATTGTAGCAAATGAAGTTATGTGTGATTAAAAGTGATGAGAAAGTAATGACTTTAGAAGATCCAAATGCTGTCTGTGAAGACAGGTTACTCAGGGCAGACAAAAGAATGCCTAAATGTCCTTTGGATTTTTCTTTCATGAATATTTAACTGACGTGTGAAAAATGATGGTTTTTTGTTGTTTTTTTTTTTTTCTTGTGGGCTCACATGGAATATCTAGAATGATAGGTAGGAAAATGACCACTAAGTGTTACAATTAATTTTTCTTTTTTTCTTTTCTTTTCTTTTCTTTTCTTTTCTTTTCTTTTCTTTTCTTTTCTTTTCTTTTCTTTTCTTTTCTTTTCTTTTCTTTTCTTTTCTTTTCTTTTCTTTTCTTTTCTTTTCTTTTCTTTTCTTTTCTTTTCTTTTCTTTTCTTTTCTTTTCTTTTCTTCTCTTCTCTTCTGTTTTTTTTTTTTCTTCTCTTTTCTTCTCTTTTCTTTTCTTTTCTTTTCTTTTCTTGGGCACTGTGGAGTTGTTGCATAACCTACATTAGAAGCATTTGAAAAAAAAACAGCATATGTATCAAAATTTTGCATACATAAATGCATGTTTTGTAGAGCTTTAATATGTTTTCTGAATTCTCTAATGGTTTTTGTTTTGGTTCATGGAACTAGATTTTTTTTTCTTGCCTATTCTCTCCTTCCTTCCTTCCATTTTTTTCTGCCTCTCTTTGGACTTCTGCACACTGAATAAACTCAGCTACTTTGTCTACATCTTGACACAAGGCATTCTACCCTAGCTGTGCTAATTCAACAAGAAAACTTCATTTATATCAGCAAAGACAAAGAAAGAATTGTGCTGGGAATCTAAAAGTATTGATCTATGTAAAAGTTATATGCTGATCTCTCTATAATTATATATCACAATACAATTTGCCACAGGGAAGATTTATTTTCAGCAGACTTCGATAACATAAAAAATTCTTAATTTGTACTTACTGGAGGGATATAAAAAATGTTGTAATATCCACCTCTTTGGTTAGAATAAGCTATCTGTAATGTCAGAAATGAGCTGGCATTAAGTTGGTAAGGTGTATACCGTTAGGCATTATGTGATATTTGGAAATTAATGCACGTTCATTGATTTGTATTATTGCTAGTTCTAGTTTCCTAATGTTGCTAAAAAATGTTATCCAATCTCATTAGATATTATTGTTGTAGTCAACAAGTACAACAACAACAACAAAATAGCACAACTCACAACTGGAATTGTACCATTATGGATATGGGAAGTAGTCTATTGTGCAGCAGTGAATATTGTCTGTTGATGAATATAGATTGCTGCTATGTAAGTTACATATGAGATTCACATAAATAACATGCAAAGTGCTAGAAGTTCTTTAAAAGTAAGATCCTAAATACATTTTCTCACTTGGTTAAGATGCAAATAATGAGTCAACCCTTTTTATTTTCTTTCATAATAGCCTTACTGCCACTCAGCTTTCACCTTTCATTAAGATTCCTGCTGGTGCAGCTTTAGGTGCAATACAGCATTATGACACTGAAAGCAGCAGGGTAACTTAACTACACTGCACTTTTCTTATACTATAAAGACTAGTTTAGCAGAATTAATATCTGCTTTAATGGAGGATGGATTCTTTTTCCTCTATGATGCATAATCACATTTTGTAATAATAAGATTAGGAAAGTTTCACATAACGTGGCACAAAGCCTCATTTTGTAATATCGCTTTGTCTTTTGCTTATTATAATCACAATTAGCTTTCTTCTTGTATAACAGTGTTTTCAAACCTTTCTCTCCTGTGAGAGAAAGCAGACTCTTGAACTTGCTATAATAACAATACGTTCCATCGTATACACTCATAGACAAAACAACTTTTTATGATCTCTGACAAAGTATTTCGCATTTCTTCTTCTACTTTTCTGTGTACAGTTGCTTTCTAGCACATCCATGACTGGATTTACCTTTCTTCTGAATATGAAGAAAGTATTTTTTAAGCTGGCCTCAGCTTTGTATATGGCCACCTTCTAAAAGCTTCAGTATCTGTATTACTGAGTAACTAGAAAAAGAAGGAGAATTATTTTCCTGAAAACTTTCTTTTTTTTCTCACTGCATCAGTTGTTTTAATAAAAGAAATTTATTCTCACTACAGACCTAATCTCATCATTATGCAAAATCATCGTGATGGAAGTAACAATTGCTGCAGATAGATCTCAACAGTGCTCAGGTACTTAAGAGCTCTTTATGAAGCACTTAAGTACAAAAGGAGGATTTTCAACACTGTTCCAACTAAGAGCTTTTAGCTTCCCATAAACTTAAAAAAATCTGTCCAAGGCACGCTGAAAACATGCAGTACAGCATAAACTTGTAGATATTTAAAATTTTTGACCAATCTGGTAAGGAATGTTCTTAGGGACATTCTTACTGTTGTGCAGAACTTGTATTGCAGAAATGACGTGGATCCCCAGATAGAATGAAGTATACAAACTGACAAACTCAGGTAAGTTTCATTAGACTTGTCTCTCAGGAGGACTGTGAGGATCTACAAAACAGGAGTGTGGTCATTTTCAAACAGCTCTATCAGTATCACAATTTCTGGTGCTTTCTTACAACCCTAGATAACTTATTTCATTCAGCAGGATTCTTTCAATATGAAGTGGATTCTTTGTGAGACTGCTCCCATTTCTGTCATTCTTAAATTTACCAGAAAGATCTCTCAGCAAAAAAAGCTCAGTACCTAAAGTTACAGTCAAATTAAAATACCCTTTTCCTACTTCCTTTTAAGTCAACATTTCTCTCTTTACTGGGTAGATAAATTAGTCACTTGCTTTTAAATTGCAAAGTAACACTAATCAAAGAACTAATTTGTTGGTGCTAATGATGATTTAGTCAAAGTAAACATATTACTCAAACAGAGAAGACTGCAGCCAAGAAAGGCTTTGTTTTCAGTAGGCAGATTAGTTATTCACTGGTGAATGATTATTTACTTATGTATATCACTGTGTACTGGAAAAGAAGAATCGTATGTATTTATTTTATATGACCAGTAAGAGATGTTCAGCAGTTAAACAGATTTTCCATGGCAAGCCAGATCTGGAGAATGTTCAGAATGGGATACTTCACCCTAGCAGACATTTCCCCCTGTGCTTCCTGCAGTGTCAAAGAAAAGAGAGATGAAAATAACAGGAAGATCATCCTTTTAAAGTACCATCTTTAAGAAGTTGGTTTTTTTGTCCAGTGAGTGGGGTGGGAGCTGAGCTATAGTTAGTTTTGGGGAACAATCCTGTTCATTTCATCAAGTTACTTACTGTTTTGACACTGGTTAGTTTTAAGAAAATTCCTTTGCATACTTATTTCATGGAGTTTGATCAGGAATCTAGTCCACAATTTTCCAAAGCAAATTCTGATACTGGAGGAAGCTCAATGCCTAGCTTTCAATAAAATCCAAAACTACTGAAGCCAACATTTATTTAGTCCAAAGGAATAACAATTTTAGAGGTTGCACTCAGCATGTGTTTGATTTTCATGTTTCTGTCAAGCTTTGTTAAATTTATTATCATGCACTACGAAACATAATTTTAAATTAAATATGGTTGTAAGTAAGTAGGAAGTAGATTTTTTGTTTTAAAGTGGGGTTCTAATACTCAATATTTGTCTCAGAGATTGTTGACTGGGGCTACTAACCAATCATGTAGGTATTTCAAAAGGTAACTGGCTATTTCTGTTCATGTGTCACAAGGTTAAAACTGTAAAAGCCATGCCTTGCTACGCTTTAAATACTGATGTTTCGTGGACAGAATCAATACCTCTTGAGCCAGTGTGTCCTAAAAACAATGACCAGATGAGAAACTCTGTGTATTTTTCTGAACAGTATTCATTGGAACAGGCTAAGTTCAAAACATACTGGAACTCTCACAACTGAAGTTATTCCCACACAATTCTCAGTGCAAAAATATTGTGACCTTTGAAAACATTTATTTGACTGAGTTCTGCTACAGTCAACATTTCTGGATCTGTAATCAGAATCCTTCTCTTGATTCATGAAGCCCTTAGTTTTCCCTCAGAAATATATATATATATATATATATATATTTTTTTTTTTCCACAGGGGAGTTAAAATATATTGTCATTATTTATATTTCAGAAATTAATAACAAATATTTTACTTTGCAAATTCTTACTTTATTGTAGAAAATGTGGCATTCTGTTGTAGACAGAAAAGATATTCTGAGTGAGTGAACTCTATGATTCAGTGAAACAACTTAAAAACATGAGAAACAGAGTAGAAAAAATAAATTCAGCAGTATCTAATTTTTAAACTTGAAAAAATAAATGTGACTTCCTGAGCAAATTTGATTTTTTTTTTTTTAATTCTAAATCTTCTGTCTTGAATTAATTTGTTGATCAGCTTAAAACTACAATATTGATATGCAGATAAAATAAATGAAATCATAGGAATACAAAGCATATATTTTTTCTCTGCTTTGATATAGTCTGGCCAACAGACAAACAGTAAAAAGTAAGTTAGATTGTAGTTTGTTGAAGATTATAGTGAAATTCTCATAATGCTGCATTTCAAACATTTGGCATGTTAGGACCCATGTAACTTCATTAACATTCCTTATCTGCCTATAAAAAGTTACAAAAAGTACTAGTTTCTTCTTTAGAAAAATCAGAAGGAAGTCCAGTACTAATTATATGCTTACTAGCCTGCATGTCAATGAAACCCATAAATATGTTGAAAAGTGAAATATTGAAAATATCAGGAGTTAGACTAGTGGATTGTATTGTTGTGACTGGACTTATTTGTTCCACTTAAATACATGAAAGCATATCTTGTTTCCTTAGAGACAAAAAATGAAAAAAAGAAAAAAAAATATTTTAATATAAAATAAAAAATATGTGTATCCTTCTTCTTTCAAACATTCTTTAATATCTCTCATTTTTTTTTTTCATTACTTGGCAGCTCTGCAGTCAAAATGACACTTCTGCTAATGCAGATTATCCATGACTGCTTCAAAGCACATACAATAGCCAGCCAACCGAAATGACACAAATATAAAAGAAAAAAAAATGCTGTATCTTCAAGCTCACTATTCAAAAGATCACTTATGAATAAAGTATCCCTTACATGGCTTTATCTGTATTCCCTCCTCTGCCTACAGTTCTCAATATTCTGAGTGTCAAAATGTCACTTTATTTCTTCTTTATTTTCACTTTATTTTACTCTGTTTTCCCTCAGTTCTTCATTATTATTTTTCCCCTAAAGCTTTCTGCCAAGATGAAACATTGTAAGATGCTCACACAGTTACAAAAATAAGGCCAGTGAGGCTGATTTAAATGCCAAAGTATGCTTCTAGAAAAATGTATTTTTAACTTTGGAAGAAAGACTCTACACATTCTAGAAACAGCCTATCCTTTGTCCCACTCCTACCTGTGGATAATAGCAACCAATCTGAAAGTTAAAAAGTATGGAAAAAATTGTAAAAATATCTTATGTTTTTGTCTGGAGACATTTACTCCCCCATCTGCTTCCCTAGAAAATTAAAATGCATTTTTACTAAAACATGAAAATATAGATTGATTATATTAAATTCTTGTAGCCTAATAAGCATTTACAGTCCAATGATATAATACAAGAAAGAATGTATTATTAAAACCACATAAAGAATGACAAAAAAAGATATATGCTCTAGCTCTTTGCTTCGTTCTCTTTTCCTGGCTGTTTACTTGTTGATAAAGATTCATCAATTTATTAATAATCGTGTCTGTAGCAGACAAGTAAGTGCTATCCTAAGAGGAGGATTAAGATTTTAATGTTGGCTCAAGAGGAAGTGAATTTCTGCTGTTTCTCTCTTGAAACAATAGACAAAATGTAATGTACTATGTGTGCTACAAATTTCATACTTCTCATTTTTTATTTTTACTTAATAAGTAGACTCGTTCTGAAAAGTGAGTATAAAAACCTTTTATTTCTGCTCTACTAAATGCGCAAAAGTCAAATCTGTCTCACAGCACGGGGAACAGGATTAAAGGATGGAAAAGACAAAGGCCTTTCAGCCTTGTAATGATGGTTCTGTATAGTGTTGCATCTGTGCTGCTGACACTTTTAAAAGTGTGTGTAGTGCACACACAAATGTCCAACACTCAGGCTGAATTTCCACAGTTCATGCCTTTCTTCCAGTCTGTGATTCAGTCCACTGAGTACCATCCATGATTCCCTTTTGATTGCCATGATATGACCCAAATCACTCAGAAATATATCTCATGATAGCACAACTCTTTTTCTTTCATCTGTAGGTGACAAAATAGAATTACAAAGGCACTTCTGAGACATTCGACACATGTTGCATTAAGAGAAAAATGCACAGAGAATTCTATAACCTCTCAAATCTTCCATGAGCCCAACTTTTAATTGTGAATTAAGAGAAACATGTCTAATCTATAACATGCTCTGTATGTAAGTCTTCTCAGAATTTATTCACTCAAGTTATCTTTCCTTGAACTCATGCAGCCTTAATTTTTCCCTTTTTATACAGAATATGTGTTTTGACTCCGTCCTTTTCAGTCAATACACCTTTGTCACTAAAGCTGTGATGAAATAGTTCTTCAGCTGTAAAAATGACTGTTTGAGACAGTGGGGACCGCCTATGCTGTGATTTTATCTTTGTTGGTTTGATTGCCTTCAGTGTGAACATACTTGATTTAACTCTAAAGCATTCAAGCAGGAGGCATACAAAACTGGAGGAGGAGAACTTCATGTCATAGAGCAAGAAGCATATAGTTATAACTGATACTGCAGTTGCTAATGGACTGTAGCAGCATTGATAGGTCTTTTCATAATAACCCAAACTTCTGGCATGAAGAGATACACCATCTTTTACACTGGTAGTGGTTTATTAGATAATTTCAACTTTGTATTTTGATGGCAAACATAATCATCTCCTCCCAGCTTTAAAAAAAATCTAGACTAATGAATCTTCTTGGAACGACTGTTTTTAAAAACCAACATGTACATTAACATTTGTAATGCTGCTGTATTGCAATTATATGTGTAGTGTTGAATACATAAATATATAAACATCATAATAAATATCATTATAAATATATAAACAGTGAAGACCAGAACCTGTTTTACTGATTGTCATTCAAATGTAAAGACACAGAGTTAGAAGAAAATAAGCATATGGTTGCTTAGAAAATGAAATGGAAATGATGGAAGACTTAACTGGGTTATGATCAGAGGTAAGAGGCATGGAAAATGGGCATTTCAGAAACATCCTGAATAGATATAAGCAGGGATTATGATCATCAAGGCCAGAGAATTAAAAGTTTCAGATAATTTAGGTAATTCAGATGGTAGTTGGCAATAGTTATACCAAGAACATCATCTCTTTGGATTAATTAACAGGTTTCCATTTGAAAAGTATTGTTCTAAGAGGACATATAAATCCAGAGCACATAAGAGCAATTGTTGGTTAACCCAGTCGGATGTATCTGCGGACCTACAGCAATGTATATTGTAGAACTTGACTTCACAGCAATATGAACAAAAAGAAAGACTGAAGGAGAGAACTACAGGAACATTACCCATTTTCCAAAAGTCTTATAAGTAGAAAGTGAGCACAGAGTTTCTTCATGCAGTATTACAGTTCTCTGTATTTATTTCTCATTTGTCTGGATGTAGAGCCAGCCTTTACTTTCCACTCACAGCAGGTAAGAGGTTAAAGATATTAGCTTAAAAGCTTCAGTAAGGTTTACAGTAGTTCACTTTTTCTCTCATTTGTGTGACACAGGTAATTAATGGCTATTCATTAAAATGTAGCAACTATTATCATAGATTAAGACCTAAATCTGAATCGGAGCAAACCTACAAAGCAGACCACGCTCAATTTCAATACATTGATGACAATCAAAGGTGGTGGTGTTGTAGTAATTGAGAAATGGAATACTATGCAAATATTAAGAGCTCAATTTGCTAAATATGTTTCTAATTCCATGACTGCATTCAATATGCATATGAAGATACATCTTTTCAAACATGTAGGAAATACAGGAATAGAACAGTAGATCTTTTAGTCATTGGGCTAGAGATATTAAAAGATCAGGGCTAAGTCTGGGATTAGTTGTGGACCGATTATTCTGTATTCTCAGGATCTTTAGTCTTATTAGTTCACAGAGTGTACTCATCCAATGTAGATTTTGTATGTGGCCTCCAAATATTTTTTTCTCTGCATTATATGACAATACAGCTTCCTTACTGCCTTGGGAATGAGTTTTTTGATGTAGCGTGCCTGCCTGTTATCCCAGATACTGAATTGTTTTCCACAAAGAAAACAATATTTATTTATTTATTTGTTTGTTTGTTTATTTATTTATTTATTTATTTATTTTTGATCTTGTTTATGCTGGAGAATCAGGACCTGAGAACATGAAATTACTACTAATTTGGGGTGAATTCTCATGCCTATTTTAAACTTCTGTTATGCACTGATGCACTGAAGGTACTATCTGGAATACTTAGACTTCAGGAATTTTCTTCATCCTTGGAAAAATTATAAGTTCATGCAGTCTACCAATCAAGGCCATCATATTGCTACTAAAAACAACACAAAAACACTTTTGTTTTTTTTTTCCCTTTCATAGAACAAGACCCCCAGAAGAAAATGACTGTGCTACTTTAAGCACCTTTTTGCTGCATTTAGAATTTCAGTTCTATTTTGTGGTTCTGTTCTGGTGTTTATTTTCTTCTTGAATAGTTTTTCACCATTTCAGTATGTTGTGGTACAATGGATATTGGTTCGCATAGGTTTATGCTTATGCATTTTGATGAAAATGATAAGTAATATTTCACAACACTGTAGAGACTTAGATTGGTATGCTGTTTTCTCTTCTATATGTTATCTGACTTTGGAGATAGACTAGGTGAGCATTAAGAAAATCAGTAATTTTTTGAGAATTTGATCCAATATTTTCTTGCAGTAGATAGCCTTATTATTTGATTAATTATAGTCAACCTTCGTAGACAGAATACAAACATATATAATAATCATATAGGAGTGCTCTGAAAGTAATACACCAATATATAATGTGGTCCTACAATGTTAGAGGTGAATACTGGTGGTATGTCTCCAGAGGTTGACCCTTCCCGTCAATATTCTGTTGCAGTTTGTTACTGTGTGACAGACATTGACAGAACATTCCATTTAAGTCATTTTACACATTTTTCTGCAAATGGTAAATTATTTATAAAAATACGACTTGATGGTTACAGGAAGAATCTCCTAGGACTAAATTTTAATACATATATTTCACTTCAGTTTATAACAGGGGGACATCTGTATGCTTTCAAGTATGGTATTAGTGCACAAAGAAAGAGTTCCACTGCCTTATCAGTATGTTTCTTAAGTGCACTAAAAATATAATATTAACACTGCACCAGCAAAACATTTGTGGAAGATATGATGGCAAAGCTGAGGCTTAAAATCTTTTACCAGAATCTAGGAGTGAAGTTCTAGCCTTTTAAGATGGCCTTGTTTATATTTATACAGAACATTCTTTCAGCTGATACCTAAAAATAAATACTTATTTCAGTACAAAGATTCTACAGATAAATCTAGACTGAAATCCACAGCAAAAAACCAATTTGCTTTCTAACATTGGAAAAACAGAGGTTCAAGAAAAAGCTCCAACAGT